>NW_025421963.1:0-57563 GCF_011764305.1 Mustela putorius furo
TTTCTTGTTTACCCAATCATTCTTTACCAGGATGTTCTTTACCTCCCAAGTGTTTGTGTTCCTTCCAAATTTTTTCTTGTGGTTGAATTCCAGTTTCAAAGCATTGTGGTTTAATAACATGCAGGGAATAACCTCTGTCTTTTGGTATTGGTTGAGACCTGATTTGTGACCCAGAGAAAGTTCCACGTCCACCTGGGAAGAATGTGTATTCTGTTGTTTTAAGGGAGAATGTTCTGTATATATATCTAAGAAGTCCACTGGTCCAATGTGTCTTTCACAGGTCTTGTTTCTTTGTTCATCTTCTGCTTGATGATCTGTCTACTGCTGAGAGTGGAGTGTTGACATATCCTACTATTAATATATTATTATCAATATCTTCCTTTATTTTGGTTATTAATTGTTTTATATAAATGGCTGCTCCCATACTGGGGGCCTAGATATTTACATTTGTTAGATCTTCTTGTTGGATAGACCCTTTAAGTATAATATAGGGTCCCTCGATGTCTCTTATTACTGTCTGTGTTTAAAGTATAATTTGTCTGAAATGAGGATTGCTACCCCAGCTTTCTTCTGAGGTCTGTTAGCAAGGTTCTCCATCTCCTCACTTTCAATCTGGAGGTGTCTTTAGGTTCAAAATGAGTCTCTTGTAGACAGCATATGGATGGTTCCTGTTTTTTTACTCCATCTGCTTCCTTGTTTCATTTGCGAGGAGCATTTAACCCATTTACATTTAGAGTGACTATTGAAAGATATGAATTTAGTGCCATTGCATTGCCTGTAAAATCCCTCTTTCCATAGATTTTTTGTTTCTTTCTGGTCTGTGTGACTCTTGGGGTTTCTCTTCATTTACAGAATCCCCCTTAATATTTGAGGACTGGCTTGGTGGTCACATATTCTTTCAGTTTCTGCTTGTCCTGGAAGTGCTTTAGCTCTCATCCATTCTGAATGACATCCTAGCTGGATAAAGTATTCTTAGTTGCATATTCATTTCATTTAGTACCCTGAATATATCTTGCCAGCACTTTCTGACTCACCAGGTGTCTGTGGATAGATCTAATGTTCTTTTGATGTTACTCCCTGTAGGGACCCTCCTTTCTCTAGGTTTTCTCAGGATTTTTTCCTTGGTTGTACAATTTTCAAGCCTCACTATTATACGTTCAGGTGTTGAGCTATATTCATTGATTTTGGGAGAGGTTCTCTCAGCCTCTTGGACTCAAGTGCTTTTTTTCCTCCCCCAGAATAGGGAAGTTTTCAGCTATGATTTGCTCAAATATACCTTATAGCACCCTCTTTCTCTCTCTCTCTCCACCCCCTTAGGGATCCCAATATTTCTGACATTGGAACTTTTCATGGCACCATTAATCTCTGGAATCCTTTTCTCATGTGTTACTAGAAGCCTGTCTCTGTTTTTTCCCACTTTCTTTTCTCAGCTTGTCTTCTAGATCACTAATTTTTTTTTCTGCCTCATTTAGTCTGGCTGTTAGAGTATCCAGTTTAGACTGCAGCTCATTCATAGCATTTTTAAGTTTGGCTTGATTAGATCTCATTTCTAACCTTAGAAATCCTATATTGTCACTAATGCTTCTTTCAAGTCTAGTTGTTGATGTCATGCTTGCTCTCCAGAGTTCTATCTCTGACATTTTGCTTATATCCATATCCATTAGTTCTGTGGCAGATGACATTGTCTCTGTTTCTTTTCTTTGTTGAGAGTTCCACCTCCTAGTCATTCTCTCAAGGGATGGTTGGGTGAATGATCAGAGTCCAAAATATCAACCAGGACCTAAGCAAGACACACCCTAGGAAAATCCAGAGTGGTTGGAAACCACCAACAAAAACAAAGCCAAAAGGAAATACATAATAAAATACATAATAAAAAAATTTTTTTAAAGGAGAGGTGAGGGGAAGGTAGGCTGTAATCTTTCAGTGTGGACAAAGCAGCATATTTCAGTTGTCTCGATGTATTTTGGTCTGTTTTTTAGAGGACACGACTTCCCAAAACTACAAGGAAAGTAAAACGTGTGTGTGTGTGTGTGTGTGTGTTTGTGTGTGTGTGTAAAACTGGATAGGGAAAAAAAGACTACAATAAAGCAGATATCTATAAAGAAATACAGGTATGAAAAAGCACAAGTTAAAGAGCTTCTATGAAATATAAGTTTATATAATAAACATCTAGTTGAAGTGAGAAAAAGATAAAACAAAAACAGAGAAAAAGCATAAAAAAAAGAATAGAAAGAAAAAGAGAACAGTATCTGGGAAAAAAAAAAAGCCAGGAGGCAATGTCTGCAGCTCAGCTGGATCTCAATATACTATTTTTCTCTGGCATTAGAATTTTATAGTCTTATGGGGTCCATAGGGTTGCCATGCCCTTGTTCTTCCAGCTTGTCTTCTGGGATAGCGGCCTGCTGTGCTGTTTCTCAGGCAACTCTGGTTGGGGGGAATTGCCCTGGCCCTG
Source organism: Mustela putorius furo (assembly GCF_011764305.1). Lineage (NCBI taxonomy): Eukaryota > Metazoa > Chordata > Mammalia > Carnivora > Mustelidae > Mustela > Mustela putorius. The sequence goes on from NW_025421963.1 coordinate 2,453, forward strand.
TTGGAGGGGTGAGGGGAGATGAATGGGCTCAGTGGAAACAGGTCTTATGTGTGGCTTTTGTCCTCTGGTGGCTTTCCATGCCTCTTCCAAGGGTCAGAGCAAAAATGGCTGCACCCAACCTTTGGTGGATAGCAGAGAAATCACAGACCCTCCAGTAAATCACATTTCTTTTTTTTTTTTTTGTTTTTTTATTCACAGAGAGAGATCACAACCAAAGAGGCTGGCTCCAGTACAAAGCAGGCTTCCCGCTGAGCAGAGAGCCCGATGCGGGACCATTTCGAGATATGAGTGCCACAGACCCAAGCTACCCAGGCGCCCCCACCATATGTGCCACAGAAAGCTACAACCTACCACTGTGCATGCCCACAGTAACTCTCTCAGGTCGAACCAGGGCCCTGGGAGTGTCCCTGCCTTTTATGCTTCTAAATCTTCGAGCAGCTGTGGGTTCCTGCATGCACACCTGCAGCTCCTGGATTCTAGCTGGGCACTGCTCTAAAGCCCTTTTCCCAGCCACCACCACTCTGTGAGTTTTTGTCCAGTCCCGGCACAGGCTCCTGGTATTTCAGGCTGCCCAAGAGAAGAGATTCTCAACTGGCCCGACTTGCAGTTTATGGCGATCTGAGCTGAGACCCTTCCTGGCAATGCTGACCAGAACCTGCATCCTGGCTCCACTGTTAAGGCATTCTGATACTCTGGGAAGCACCTTTGGTTCTGAGGCTTCTCAATCACCCCTTTATCTCTGTGATTCCTCATATCCTGAGACCATAATGTTCTACCTTGAATTCTGCCTTTTCATCTCCAGAACCCCTTTCAGAGAGGGATGTTGTTCCCTAGAGCAGGTTTCCAAGGTTCTGCTTTTGCACTCTGGTGTTATATCCTTTCCAGGAGTCAGCTTCTGGAGGCTCCCTCCCCCTTCTGTTTATCTTCTGATATTTCCCTGAGGATTCACAACTCTGCATGTCCTACGTTGCAAAAAGCAGTCACTTTTCTAGAGATCCAAATATATATTCTTACATCTCAGGCTGATTACGTGGGTGTTCAGAATGGTTTGGTAGATATTCAGCTAAATTCAGGGACCAGCTGAAATGGGTCCCTTACTCCTCTGTCATCTTTGATTTGAGGGATTTAAAATAACCATTTGGGTATAACTGTCAGGATGTGGTTGAAACCTAATGGAGAGCAGGAAATTTGTCACCGTCAGGGATAAACAGTAATAAAAAACTGTTTTTTTACTGGCATACATGAAGCATCACTATGGTGTCAACATAGATCCCAGGTCTTCATCATTTCTGATGGAATCATAGAACTCCATTGTATAAATGGACCATATCTTCTTTGCCCATTCATCTGTTGAAGGGCATTTTGGCTCTTTCCACAGTTTGACGACTATGGCCATTGCTGCTTTGAACATTGGGGTACAGATGACCCTTCTTTTCAGTCCATCTGTATCTTTGGGGTAAATACCCCATAGTGCAATTGCAGGGTCATAGGATAGCTCTGTTTTTAATTTCTTAAGGAATCTTTCTTATGGAGATTCCTTAAGTTTTTCCAAAGCGTTCATACCAACTTGTGTTCCACTAACTTTTGTATCAACATGATGTGACTGGAGGATATTATGCAGAGTGAAATAAGCCAAGCAGAGAGTGTCAATTGTCTTATGGTTTCACTTACTTGTGGAGCATAAGGAATAACACAGAGGATATTGGGAGAAGGAGAGAAGTGAGTTGGAGGAATTGGAGGGAGAGAAAAATCATGAGAGACTGTGGAGTCTGAGAAGCAAACTGAGGGTTTTGGGGGGAGGGTTGGTGAGCATGGTCATGGGTATTAAGGAGGGCATGTATTGAATGAAGCAATGGCTGTGGTCCATAAACAATGAATCTTGGAACACTGAAAAATTAAGATAAAGTTTTTAAAAAAGATATATCTCAGGCTTGATTTCAAGTGGGATATTGCTATTAGCAATACAAAGAGAACCTGACCATGTGCATGATCTCCCCTGGCTGTCATTTCCAGCCTCCACATGCTGTCTCTACAGCAAGATCACTTGGCATGAGCATGGCCAGCTCAGGGTTCAAGGCCCTGGGGATGCCGGTTAGCTGTCAGGATAGGGAACAGTAGAGTTCTTATGCATATGTGTCCAGTCTAAGATCGAAGGGCTATAATGTCAGATTCAGTTGTTCTGGAATATATTTTTTTAATTTTTTATTTTTTTTATAAACATATAATGTATTTTTATCCCCTGGGGTACAGGTCTGTGAATTGCCAGGTTTACACACTTCACAGCACTCACCAAAGCATTTGCGACAACGTGGATGGAACTAGAGCGTATCATGCTTAGCGAAATAAGTCAAGCGGAGAAAGACAACTATCATATGATCTCCCTGATATGGGATATTTATTTTTATTACTCCTAACTCAGAATTGTATGACAGTTCATAATGAGATGGCTATTTGTAAAGTAGAGACGTATGGAGATGTTTAATAATTAATATACATTGTATTTATTCTTTACATTTCCTCATGGTGAATCTAAGTAAGCTCCACAGACATGGCATTTCTTGTGAAATAGAGGGCACTTCCTATATTTTTATAGTATTGAAATATATGGTGCTTTTGGTGGATGTGAGATATAAAAGCATTGATCAGTTGATGCCTGGATCGAAGAATTTACAAAATAGTATGAAGAGAGGGTCTAATGTCTTTTACCCTTTGTAACTTTTGCTGCACTATTGTAGGTAAAAGAGACTCTAAAGCAGGGCTTCTGTCATGTTCTGTTCAGATACGATACTGTGCTCAAGAGTCATTTGTAACGAACAGGGTGGCTCACGGACACAAACAACAACTTGCAGGCCTCACGTTGGTTCTTGTCTGGCTATGCCCAAACTCGCTTGTCAGCACCACCTGCTTGTGGCCATAGATGCTCCCACTGTCACTGGCAGGTATGCATCATGCCCTCAATGTCCGGGACAGGAAGGTTACCTAAAATCACTGTCGCACTGGTGTTGTCACACTAGGACCTGATATCTGAGTGGATTTATCAGGACTGATGTTAATAGGCTTTTCTCTGAGCTAAAATCTGTTTTTCCCAGAGTTGCCCAACTACTTCTATGAAAAAGCGTGATACAGTCAGCCAGTGGACCTCATAATAGAGCCATGGTCACAATGCAATAAAAAGTGATATGCCTCCAACGGTTTGCTAGGAAAAAATTCTAGCATTTCTCTAGCAATTGGAGAATTCTCTAGCAATTCTCTAGCGTTGGAGGCATATCACTTATTAGTATTAGTATTTCTTATCATCTTTTAGTCATTTGTATTCTTATTTTCCCTATGACTTTATGATATGTGTGTGTCTTCTTGCAAAAAGGAATGAAAGAGTGTTCCCAAATGAGGAGGGAATATGAAAAACGTTTGAAGTTTCTTAAAATGAAATATGATGCAGATGCTCTAGGAGAATCTCTGAAGGCTTCATGAACCCATGAACTTGGATTTTGAGTACCCACTTGTATTAAAGCATCAGGCAAGAAAATTCCCTTCAGAGATGATACAGGAAATTTTGGATGACATGGGGAGAACACAATCCTCTTAAAATCTCTGACAGTCAAAATCTTCCATCAAAGGGTCTTCCCCACCCTGTCATCTGGAGTCCTGTCCCCTACAAAGCACCTTCTTCATTGCTCCCGTCACATCCTTGTTCCTCAGTGTATATATGACAGGGCTGACCATGGGGGTGACGATGGTGTAGAACAGAGAAACAAACTTGCCCTGATCCTGGGAGTAGTTGTTGCTGGGCTGGAGGTAAGCATAGATGGCCGTGCCATAGAACAGGGAGACCACAGTGATGTGGGACCCACATGTGCCAAACACTTTCCTCTGCCCTGCAGATGACTTTATTCTTAAGACCGCCCTGACGATCTGACCATAGGAGAAGATGATTAATGCCACAGGTATGAGGAGAATGATCACACTGGCAAAGAAGAGCTCAGACTCATTCATAGTAGTGTCTACACAGGCAAGCTTGAGCAGGGCAGGAATCTCACAAAGGAAATGGTCTATTTTATTTCTCCCACAAAGTGGCAAAAGGAAGATGAGCACTGTCTGCAATAAGGAGTTGCCAAAACCAAAGAACCATAACGCAGAAGCCATGAGGGCACAGAGATGGGGGTGCATGATCACGGTGTACTGCAGGGGCTTGCAGATGGCTGCATAGCGGTCAAACGCCATGACCCCTAACAGAAGGCATTCCGTGCATCCCAGCCCAAGCGAGATGAAGAGCTGAGCCACACAGCCACCAAATGAGATAGACTTGTCTGCTCTCCTGAGATGAACCAGGAGCTGAGGGACAGTGCTGGTCGTGTAACACAGGTCCAGAAAGCTTAGGTTGGAGAGGAAAAAGTACATGGGAGTCTGAAGATGTGGGTCCAGTTGGGCCAAGGCAATGATGGTGGTGTTTCCCAGCAGAGTGAACAGGTAGAAGATCAGGAGAACCACAAAGAGGACTAGCTCCAGTTGAGGCCGGTCAGAGAACCCCAGCAGGATAAACCCCGTGAAAGAGCTGCCATTCTTCTGTTCCATCCTCTGTTAGCACGTTTCCGGTTAGGACCAAGCGTTTAGCAATTTTTAAAGGAAATCTTCAAAGAAGTAAACAGTTGGTGGGGTGGGAGGAGGATCTATTATGTTTTAAAGTAAAGGCCATTGGATTTTATCAGTATTTGAAGAAATGATGTGCTCATTGAAATTGCATAGCTTATACCAATTTAGTTCCACATTATCACAAAAAATCATTTTAATTTAATATAAGAAAAAAATACATAATGTCCCCTATATTTGCATCAGTTGTAGGTACAAAATATCTTTTGGTTAGAGATTAATGACACTTAAAGTACTGTAAATATGTAGGTTCATTAAACATTTTTAAAGTATTTATCTAAATTAAATTTAGTCAACATAAACTCTATTATTAGTTTCAGAGGTAGAGTTCAGTGATTCATCAGTTGTGTATAACATCTTGTGCCGATTACATCATATGCCTTCCTCAATGTCCATCATCCACTTACCCAGTTCTCCCACTCACCTCCCCTCCAACAACCCTCAGTTTGTTTCCTATGGTTAGACTCCCTCTCTGTTTTCATCTTATTTTATTTTTACTTCCTTTCCCCTAGGTTCATCTGTTTGGTTTCTTAAATCCCACATATGAGTGAAATCAGACTTTGACTGACTTATTTTGCTTAGCATAATACCCTCTAGTTCCATCTTGTCATTGTAAATGGCAAGATTTCATTCTTTTTGATGGCTGAGTAATATTCATTTAGATAAAGATAGCTAAAGCTAAAATTTTATATATATATATATATATATATATACACACACACACACACACACACATATATATAGTCTTTATCCATTCATTTGTCAATGGACACCTGGGCTCTTTTTATATTTTGGCTATTGTGGGCATTGCTGATATAAACATTGGGGTGCAGGTGCCCTTTCAAATCACTATGTTTCTATCCTCTGGATAAATACCTAGTAGTGCAATTACCAGGTTGTAGGGTAACTCTTTTTTCTACCTTTTGAGGAGTTTTCCAGAGTGGCTGCACCAGTTTGCATTCCCACCAACAGTGTAGAGGGTACCCCTTTCTCTGTAACCTTGCCAATATCTGTTGTTTCCTGACTTGTTAATTTTAGCCATTCTGACCAGTGTGAGGTTTTGAGTTGTATTCCCCTGATGCTGAGTGATATTGATCAAATGGGATTACTTTCCATACTCATGGACTGAAAGATTAATATTGTTAAAATGCTTAAACTATCCAAACAATCTACACATTAAATGCACTCCCTATCAAAATACCATTAACACTTTTCACAGAGCTGGAACAATCCTAAAATTTGTATTGCACCAGAAAGACCCACATAGCCAAAATAATGTTGAAAAACAAAACAAAACAAAGTGGGAAGCATCAGAATTCTGGACTTCAAGCTGTGTTACAAAACTGTAATTGTGGAGACATTATGGTACTGCCACAAAAACAGACACATAGAGCAATGGAACAGAATAGAGAACCCAGAAATGGATTATCAACTCTATGGCCACCTAGTCTTCGACAAAGCAGGAAAGAATATCCAGTGGAAAAAAGACAAATGATGATGGGAAAATTGAATAGCCACATGCAGAAGAGTTAAACTGGACCATTTTTTTATACCACAAACAAAAATAAACTCAAAATGAAAGAAAGACCTAAATGTGAGACAGGAATACATCAAAATCCTAGAGGAGATCCCAGGCAGCATGCTTTTTGACCTCTGCTGTAGCAACCAGATGTGTCTCCTTGGGCAAGGGAACAAAAGCAAAAATTAACTATTGGGACTTCATCAATATAGAAAGCCTCTGCACAGGAAAGGAAACTCTTAACAAAATGGAAATTCAACCTATGGAATGGGAGAAGACATTTGCAAATGACATATGTGATAGAGGGTTAGTATCCAAAATCTATAAAGAACTTGTCAAACTCAGCACCCCAAAAATAAACAATCCAGTTAGAAAAGGACAGGAGACATTGGACAGATATTTCTCCAAAGACATCCAGATGGCTGACTGACACATGAAAAGATGCTCAACATCAGTCATCATCAGGGAAGCACAAATCAATACCATGATGAGATATCACCTCACACCTGTCAGAATGGCGAACATGAACAACATAGGAAACACCAGGATGTTGGCAGGGATGTGGAGAAAAGGGATCCCTCTTACCTTCTTGGGAATGCAAGCTGCTACAGCTACTCTGGAAAACAGTATGGAGGGTCCTCAGAAAGTTGAAAATAGAGCTCCCATCAATTGCACTACTGGGTATTTACTTCAAATACACAAATATAGTGATCTGAAGGGGCACCTACACCCCAGTGTTTATAGCAGCAGTGTCCACAATAACCAAAGTATGGAAAAAGCCCAAATGTCCATCAACAGATGAATGGATAAAGAAGATGTGGTATATGATAAAGAAGACAATGGAATATTATGCAACCATCAAAAAAAGAAATCTTGCCATTTGCAACAATGTGATGGAACTAGAGGGTATTATGCTAAGTGAAATAAGTCAGTCAGAGAAAGACAACTACCATATGATTTCACTCATATATAGAACTTAGGAAACGAAACAGACGAATATAGCGGACAGGAAAAAAGAATTTTGGGACGCAAACTATATGAGTTTCTTAATGACCAGGAACAAACTCAGGGCTGATGCAGAGAGGTGGGTGGGGGATGGGCTAGATGGGTGATGGGTATTAAGAAAGAATTTTGATGAGCATGGGGTGTTATATGTAGGTGATGAATCACTAAATTCTAAATCTGAAACCAAATTTACCCTATATGTTAACTAACTAGAATTTAAATGAAAACTTGAAATCAACAAAAGAAAAAAAAGACAATGAGTATTCCAACTCCATCATATGGAAACAGGCACACAGTACATTTTTAATTCGCCTAAGACTTCTCAAAGCTGAATTGGTCTTGGGGGGTAGACACATTGTTGTGTGGGAGAAATTGTTACAATATCCATTAAATGTTCATGAACTATGAATTGAGAATGTAGCATTTCACACTATTTTATACCACCTTTGATTTCCTATAAAGATGTGATCAGTACCAGCCATGCATATAAATCTATGCAGAAAAACTTTCTTAATGGAATTAATTATAAAGGTATTTGAGACAGTCTGAATGTGCAACAATAGGGAATGTGCCCTGATTCACACACGCTCAGAAGAGCAAATAAAATAAACCATGTTTCAGTCTCCTGCACACTCACACAAATATAGATAGGTATTTATCTGAAATAAATTGCTGGCAACTTTTTAAATGTGCTTCATAAATGCACTCACCAAAGTAAAGGAGAGTAAACATAAAATGCTAATTCATCCAAGGGAAACAACAATATAATAATGCACCATTAGAATAAAATAATGGTATATTTTAATATTATCTTAGCCATAAGAACTAAGAAGGCAGTTGAGCAAAGATAAAACTCTGCTGAGATAAACTTGTAAATATGATTTGCTGCTTTACAGGATTGTATACATATGTGTGTGTATACATAAAAGAATGCTGAATGACTGGCTATTTAACAGGTATAAAAATGAATATGATTTTAAGGTGAAAAGGGGTGTTAGAGAGGAGAAGGGAGTTGGGGTAAATTGGAAGGGGAGGTGAATCACGAGAGACTATGGACTCTGAAAAACAATCTGAGGGGTTTGAAGTGGCGGGTGGGGGTGGGAGATTGGGGTACCAGGTGGTGGGTATTATAGAGGGCATGGATTGCATGGAGCACTGGGTATGGTGAAAAAATAATGAATACTGTTTTTCTGAAAATAAATAAATTGAAAAAATTAAAAAAAAAAAGTAAAAGAAAATGTCAGGCAAAGAAGATGCCCACCAAAAGCGAAAAAGGAATGTGATTGTCTTTCTCTGTTAGGATTGCTTCCAGTGCCTTCCTGGACAGCACACTAGGAGAGAACTAGAATATGAATATCATTGTCTATCTTCTTACCTTTATCTTTTTCACCTTGCATTTAGGAAAATTATCCTTTAGTAACTCTGGATATGGGAAAGATGAGGCTGCATAATTCATCTCCCATCAATTTTCAAGAGAACTTTCTGCTGACCTGGGTCACTGTGTTCTCTTCTTTCTCTCCTCCTCAGCATCCATCCATCCATCTTAAAGCTGCGTGCACCAGCACAGAAAGAAACCTTTTCAGAGAAAGGTATGTTTAGGCTAAGGTTAAGGAGGAAATTTTGTTTTATTTCCTTCTTACAAAATATAAAGAATTGATATGTAGACTAAGCACCAATATCTATATAGGTAGGTATCAAATGACCAAATGCAGTAAGAGACATTGATTCCTCTTAGATAAACAATGTAAATAATGCTGACTGAAAATATTGAACACATCCATCTTAGGTACAGGAGCAAAGAATGGTGTCCTTAGTACCTATCATGATATATATGATACAGGAAACTGCAGTTATAAAAATCAGACATAAATTATTCCTTTACATACCAAAAAAATAAATACGTGAAGAAAGCACAGGTTATATAAATAGAGAAAAAATTTTATTAGGTAAAATAAAAATAAGTAGATTCCACAAAATAAAAAAAGATGACATTCTATGAAATAATTACTATCCAAAAATATGGTGGGAAATGACATCTCACAAGAACACAATTTTCCAATAATAATTAAGAAAACAGGCATCAAATGAAAGAGGTTAAATGCTTAGTATCAGCACATGTAAGCTGATAGAGCCAATAGCATAAGTGTTCAATGCTGACAACATGTCTAAAAGTTTAAATAAAAGAATACATTTTTCCACAGAGATAGATGCTCAGTATGTACTGCACATTTTAAAGGTCAAAGATCTCAAGATAATATTTGTACTGAAGATATTTCAAATATATAACAGCCACCTTTATAATTGACATACAAACCCTGCCCTATCCAGTTCCTGAATAAACCTGAAATAATGTTGGCAGTGGTAGAAATGAAAAACTACTACTTTAATAAAGCTTCTGTCCCCTAGGTCTGAGCTGACTCCAGATATACTAGAACAGGCTCCCGAGGGCAATGCAGGATGAGCTAATGAGGGGGAAGGCAACTATCCCAACACCAGAAATGACAGGTCTAATTAACATGGACAATGTTTTCATCCACATTCCTTGGGAGAAGAGGATCAAGTAGGATTTCCACTGCACATGGTTTGTTCAGGGAGTGCCCTCAGGATAAAGGCGATGAGGGAAGCAAAACAGAGCAGAGAATGCTGCTAAGGAAGGATGTAGTCTCAGGTGGAAGATGGCATGAGCCTGATCCCGTAAGAAGCTGGACACAAGTCTCCCATACAATATCCATCTGTATGGTGGAAATACTCTGTCCTCCCTGTTTAATGGCATAGGTGCTATCCCAGGTAGCTACCTCAGCATTTAAAATGTCCTAGCTGAGAAACAGAATTTTGTATTTTAATTAATTAATTAATTAATTTTTGACAAAAATTCTTGTTTATTAACAACAATAAAAAATAAATATTGGCTAACAAAAATCTCTTCAAATTAAAAAAAAGGAATATACCAAATACATTATAGTCCACTTTCCCCTCCCCCCCAGTCTCTCTCTCTCTCTCTCTTTTTCTTTTTATTTATTTATTTATTTTTAAGATTTTATTTATTTATTTGGCAGGGAGAGAGATCACAAGCAGGCAGAGAGGCAGGCAGACAGAGAGGGGGAAGCAGGTTTCCTGCTGAGCAAAGAGCCTGATTCAGGGCTCAATCCCAGGACCCTGAAATCATGACCTGAGTCGAAGGCAGAGGCTTAACCTACTGAGGAGTCCAGGCACTGAACCCTCTCCTCTCCTCCCCTCCCCTCCCCTCCCCTCCCTCCCTCCCTTCCTTCCTTCCTTCCTCTCTCTCTCTCTCTCTTCCTTTCTTCCTTTCTTTCATTCTCAGTTAGCCAACATATAATACATCACTAGTTTTTTTTTAATTATATTTTTCAGTGTTCCAAGATTCATTGTTTATGCACCACACCCGGTGCACATGCCCTCCTTAATACCCACCATGAGGCTACCTATCCCCCCATGCCCTCTCTTCCAAGTCTCTCAGTTTGTTTCTCAGAGTCCACAGTCTTTCATGGGGGGAGGAGTCTCCTCCTTCAATTTACTCCTATTCACTTCTTTCCTTCTCCTAATGTCCTCCATGTTATTCCTTATGTTCCACAAGTAAGTGAAACCATATGATAATTGACTCTCTCTGCTTGACTTATTTCACTCAGCATAATCTCCAGTCCTGTCCATGTTGATACAAAAGTTGGGTATTCATCCTTTCTTTTTTTTAAAGATTTTATTTTTATTATTTATTTATTTGACAGACAGAGATCACAAGTGGCAGAGAGGCAGGTAGAGAGAGAGAGGAGGAAGCAGGCTCCCTGCTGAGCAGAGAGCCCTATGTGGGGTTCGATCCCAGGCCCTTGAGATCATGACCTGAGCTGAAGGCAGAGGCTTAACCCACTGAGCCACCCAGGCACCCTGGTATTCATCCTTTCTGATGGAGGTGTAATACTCCATTGTATATATGGACCATATCTTCTTTACCTATTCATCCATTGAAGGGCATCTTGGCTCTTTCCACAGTTTGGCGACCATGACGATTGCTGCTATGAACATTGGGGTACAGATGGCCCTTCTTTTCACTACATCTGTATCTTTGGGGTAAAAACCTGGTAGTGCAATTGTAGGGTCATAAGGTAGTCCTATTTTTAATTTTTTAAGGAAACTCCACACAGTTTTTCCAAGTGGCTACATTAGTGTTAAGAAGGTTCCTATTTCTTCCCTTTCTCCACATCCTCTCCAGAACTTGTTGTTTCCTATGCTGGTAATTTTGGCCATTCTAACTGGTTCAAGGTGGTATCTCTGTGAGGTATTTTCTTTTTTATTTATTTTCAGCATAACAGTATTCATTATTTTTTCACCACACCCAGTGCTCCATGCAATCTGTGCCCTCTATAATACCCACCACCTGGTACCCCAACCTCCTACCCCCCTGCCACTTCAAACCCCTCAGATTGTTTTTCAGAGTCACCTCCCCTTCCAATTTCCCCCAACTCCCTTCTCCTCTCTAACTCCCCATGTCCTCCATGCTATTTGTTATGCTCCACAAATAAGTGAAACCATATGATAATTGACTCTCTCTGCTTGACTTATTTCACTCAGCAGGATCTCTTCCAGCCCCGTCCATGTTGCTACAAAAGTTGGGTATTCGTCCTTTCTGATGGAGGCATAATACTCCATAGTGTATATGGACCACATTTTCCTTATCCATTCGTCCGTTGAAGGGCATCTTGATTCTTTCCACAGTTTGGCGACCATGGCCATTGCTGCTATAAACATTGGGGTACAGATGGCCCTTCTTTTCACGACATCTGTATCTTTGGGGTAAGGTTTTGATTTGAATTTCCTCGATGACTAATGATGATGAATATTTTTTTCATGTGTCTGTTAGCCATTTGCATGTTTTCATTGGAGAAGTGTTTGTTCATGTCTTCTGTCCATTTTTTGAGATGATTATCTGTTTTGTGTGTGTTGACTTTGAGGAGTTCTTATAGATCTTGGATATCGGCCCTTTGTCTATACTGTCAATTGAGAATATCTTCTCCCATTCCGTCGGTTGCCTCTTTGTTTTGTTGACTGTTTCCTTTGCTGTGCAGAAGCTTTTGATCTTGATGATGTCCTAAAAGTTCATTTTCACTTTTGTTTCCTTTGCCTTTTGTCTTAAAAGAAGTTGCTGTGGCCAATACCGAAGAGGTTACTGCTTCTGTTCTCCTCTAGGATTTAGATAGATTCCTGCTTCATGTTGAGGTCTTTCATCCATTTCGAGTTTATCTTTGTGAATGGTGTAAGAGAATGGTTGAGTTTCATTCTTCTATATATAGTGTCCAATTTTCTCAGCACCATTTATTGAAGAGACTGTCTTTTTCCCACTGGATATTTTTTCCTGCTTTGTCAAAGATTATTTGACCAAAAAGTTGAGGGTCCATATCTGGACTGTCTACTCTGTTCCATTGATCTATGTGTCTGTTTTTGTGCCAGTGCCATGCTGTTTTGGTGATCACAGCTTTGGAGTAAAGCTTGAAATTAGGCAACGTGACGCCCCAGCTTTTTTTTTCTTTTTCAACATTTCCTTAGTGATTTGGGGTCTTTTCTGGTTGCATACAAATTTTAGGATTATTCCAGCACTTTTAACAATGCTGGTGTAATTTTGATCAAGATGGCATTGAAAGTATAGATTGCTCTGGGCAGTATAAACATTTTCACAATGTTTATTCTTCCAATTGATGAGCATAGATTGTTTATCTGTCTCTTTGTGTCTTCCTCAATTTATTTCATATGTGTTCTATAGTTTCTAGTGTATAGATCCTTTACCTCTTTGGTTAAGTTTATTCCCAGGTATCCTGTGTTTTTTGGTGCTATTGTAAATGGAATAGATTCCTTAATTTTCTTTCCTTAGACTTCTGTCTGTCCAGGACCTGCAGGCATTGGCATAACCTGTTGGCAGGGGTTGTGAACTCAGAGTCCTGCCCCTGGATCACTGCTTGCACCTCATACCCTAGGATAAGCCCATTATTTATAACAGCAAATGGCATGGTAGCTATTGGAGACAGTTCAACTTTTCAGTCCTTTCTTTTCCTCTGGGACAGCTGACCTTGGCCCTGCTCATTAGAATTTCCATGTTTCACTTAAGAGAATGATATGAGTTTGGGCACTTAAAAAGACACATGACTTTTAAGAGATGTCTGACTGGCTCAGTTGGTAGATCATCTAACACTTAATCCCAGGGTTGTGAGTTTGAGGCTCATGAGAGGTGTGGAGACTATTTAAAAAAAGAAAAGAAAAGAAAAGAAAGGCACCTGATTTGTATTTCATCTAAATGAATGAATTAGGGAAAAATAAAACCTGCTATAGGAAAAAAGAAAAGAAAAAAGAAATCTCCTTGAGAGATGTCAGCTGAAATTTTCCATGACAAATGCAGGACACAAACATATTAAGAATTCTGGCATTCAAAGTCTTCCATCAAAGGGTCTTCCCTGCTTAGTCATCTAGAGTCATGTGCTCTCAATAGCACCTTCTTTATTGCTCCCATCATATCCTTGTTCCTCAGTGTATATAAGATGGGGTTGACCATGGGTGTGATGATAGTGTAGAACAGAGAAACAAACTTGACCTGATCCTGGGAGTAGTTGTTGCTGGGCTGGAGGTAAACATAGATAGCCGTGCCATAGAACAGGGAGACCACTGTGATGTGGGACCCACATGTGCCAACTGCTTTTTTCTGCCCCGAGGCTGACTTTATTCTTAAGACTGCCCTAACAATCCAACCATAGGAAAAGTTGATTAATGCCAGAGGTATGATAAGAAAGATCATGCTGGAAAAGAAGATCTCAGACTCATATACAGTGGTATCAACACAGGCAAGCTTGAGCAGTGGGGGGACCTCACAAAAGAAGTGGTCTATTTTATTTCTCCCACAGAGTGGTATGAGGAAGATAAGCACTGTCTCCAGTGAGGAGTTGGCAAAACCAATGAACCATGATGCAGAAGCCATGAGGGCACAGAGACGGGGGTGCATGATCACGGTGTACTGCAGGGGCTTGCAGATGGCTGCATAGCGGTCAAATGCCATGACGCCTAACAGAATGCATTCTGTACCTCCCAAACCTAGCGAGAGGAACAGCTGAACTACACAGCCACCAAATGAGATAGACTTGTCTGTTGTCCTGAGATGAACCAAGAGCTGAGGGACAGTGCTGGTCGTGTAACACAGGTCCAGAAAGCTTAGGTTGGAGAGGAAAAAGTACATGGGAGTCTGAAGATGTGGGTCAAGGTGGGACAAGGCAATGATGGTGGTGTTTCCCAGCAGAGTGAACAGATAGAAGATCAGAAGAACCACAAAGAGGACTAGCTCCAGTTGAGGTCGGTCAGAGAAACCGAACAGTATAAACCCAGTGAAAGAGCTGCCATTCTTCTGTTCCATCCTCTGTTAGCACATGTTTCCTGTTAGAACCAAGAATTTAGCAATTTTTAAAATATTAAAAAAAAAAATAAATGGTTGGAGGGTCTATCATGTTGCAAGACATGGCCCTCAGATTTTATCAGTAACTATATGAATAAATAATGTACTCATTTATATTGACATAGGTCATACCAATACAGTTCCACATTATCACAAAAGTATGTCATTTATATTTAGTATAAGAAAAGTGAAAAAATGGACCTTGTGCTTGCATAAGTCAGAGGTATAAAAGGCCTTTTGTTCTGAACTTGAAAGGATAAATAAGTAAGTATAAACTGTACTTTATAAAGTATAAACATACTGTGAGTATAAACATACATTTTAGCGAGAACAGGGATGAGGGGAAATGAGGGAGAATCAGAAAGAAACAGAAGGAGATGCGGAGAGAAGGAAAGACGTTATTGTAAATATGTTTCTCATGATTCACAGCTGGATTTGCACACAGCTGGATATGCACACACCTCACATGCAATAGATTATAATAGAACATATTCTTGAAAATGCATTCAGATATAGGAGTTTAAGACGTAGAATGTACTAATATGAAGAATTCAATCACATCCAAAATATACTAAGGGTTTTGAATATAAACATTGTGTCAGAATTACTTCTGTAAGATATTTATGGAAGCCACTTGTTTGAATTTTTGTTTCCTTATAGTAGTAAAACAACCAAATACTCAAATCAGAGAGAAGTTGAAAACACCACCACTCTCTTACAGTCCTTAACTTGTCCTAAAGATGCTTAAAATCACCATACCAGTTTATCAGGAACTCTGAAAATTCCTTGACCCTGAATTGTTAGTGGAATCAGAGCTCTAAAATCTGGGGGCCACAATTTTCTTCTCCTTCTGAAGATTTCTGTTTCATACATTATCAACTAGAGTTCCCGAAACTCCTGAAAGAGGTAGGATTATTTCCTCCAACATTCTAATCAGAATAACAATTTAAAAAGTCATCCAACTCTGTAATCTACAAAGTGTAATGTTTTATATCACTTTCTGTGATACATAATTACGTAGATAAATACATAGAGATATAGTCAGGAACATTCCCAAAGCAAAGATTGGTCAAAGTGCTATAAAGGACTTAACTAGTACAAAGAAAGACATAAACAAAAGGATAGTTTGGTGTTATACAAAATCTCAGACATCTGTTAACATTAGGTTAATCACCTTTCTGGAAGCTCCCTTGAAAGGTTAGTGACACTGGACTCAGTACATTGCCAGCTCTAAGGTTAGTCCAATGACTCCTACCTCTTTCATCTGCTTAGTATTGAAGAAGCATAGTTCTATACCAACCAAAGAGGCATCAGAAAATGAGAATTTCAGTTCTATCATCTATAAAAGGTTACACATACAGTATATTTTTAGTTCTTCTAAGACTTTTAAAATCTGAATCATGTTTTGGAGTATACCCATTGATGTGTGAAAGAAATCGGTACAAAACTGGTATAAATAAATGTTCATAAAAGTTGAATAGAAGATATAGCACTTCACATTATTTTATACTTCCTTTGATTTCATCTAAAGATGTATATAGTGGTATCCACACAAAAAATATGCAGAAAAAGTTTCTCAATAAAATTCATTGTAAATGTATTTGAGACAGTCTAAAATGTGTACAATAGGGAATGTCCTCTAACATACCTGCTCAGAAGAGCTAATAAAAACAGACCATGGTTTAGTCTCCTGCATACATTCATAAATACAGATTAACACTTACCTGAAATAAATTGCTGGCAACTTTTTGAATGTGCCTCATAAAGGACACACCAAAGTGAAGGAGGGTAAACATAAAATGTTAACTCATCCAAGGATAACACCAATGTAATAAAGCACCACTGGAATAAAATAATGATATATTCTAAATTCATCATGTCATTAATAACCAAGAAGGCAGTTTAGAAAGATATGACACTGCTGAGATCAACTTGTAAAATGATTTGCTGCTTTACAGGTTCAGATTTGTAAAGAATGCTGAATGCATCCATGGTGATATGAAGGCTATAGGAAAATTCATTATAAAAGTCATACATAAATTATTACTTTGTGTACAGAAAATAAATACTTGAAAAAAGCAGAGGTTAGGTATATATAGAGAAAAAATTTCATTAAGTAAAACAAAAATAAATAGATTCTATAAAACAAAAAGATGACATTCAGTGTAATAATTACCATAAAAAAGAATATAATGGGAAATGACATCTCCCAAAACCACAATTTTATGATAATAATTAAGGGAACAGTCATTAAATGAAAATAGGTTAAATGCTTAGTATTGGCACAAGTAAGCTGATAGAGCCAATACCATAAGTTTTCAATGCTGGCATAGAACAAAAGTTTAAGTGGAAGAATACATCTTTTCACTAACCAGATGCTTAGTATACCAACTACACATTGTAAAAACCAAAGTGGTAAGATAATGTGTACACATTTTAAAGACCAAAGATAACAAGACAATGTCTATATTTAGGATATTCAAATACGTAACATTCAATAATATTAACTCACATAGGAACTCTGCCCTATCCAGTTCCTGAATGAATCTTGAAATAGTGTTGGCAATGATAGGAATGAATCACTATTACTTTAATAAAGCTTCTGTCTATGTGGTTCTTCTCTCTTCTCATATTAATTTGTTCTATCACACTGATTGATTTGCGAATGTTGAACGATCCTTGTAGCCCAGGGATGAATCCCACCTTGTCATCGTGGATAATCTTTTTAATGTGCTGTTGGATCCTGTTTGCTAGGATCTTGTTGAGAATCTTAGCATCTATATTCATCAGTGATATTGGTCTGAAATTCTCCTTTTTGGTAGGGTCTTTGCCTGCTTTGGGGATCAGGGTAATGCTGGCTTCAAAGAGTCTGGAAGTTTTCCTTCTGCTTCAATTTTTTGAAACAGCTTCAGGAGAATAGGTGTTATTTCTTCTTTGACAGTTTGGTAGAATTCCCCAGGGAATCCATCAGGTCCTGGGCTCTTGTTTTTTGGGAGGTTTTTGATCATTGCTTCACTCTCATTACTAGATATCAGTCTATTCAGGTTGTCGATTTCTTCCTGGTTCAATTTTGGAAGTTTACAGTTTTCCAGGAATGCATCCATTTCATCTAGGTGGCTTAGCTTATTGGCATATAACTATTGATAATAACTTGTGATGATTGTTTCTATTTCCTTGGTGTTAGTTGTGATCTCTCCCTTTTCATTCATAATTTTATGAATTTGGGTTTTCTCTCTTTTCTTTTGAATTAGTGTGGCCAATGGTTTATCGATCTTATTGATTCTTTCAAAAAACCAGCTTCTAGTTTCACTGATAAGTTCTACTGTATCTCTGGTTTCTACCTCATTGATCTAAGCTCTAATCTTGATTATTTCCCTTCTTATGTGTGGAATTGGTTTGATTTGTTGTTGATTCTCTAGTTCTTTCAGGTGTAGAGACAGCTGCAGTGTTCTGGATTTTTCAATTTTTTTGAGGGAGGCTTGGATGGCTATGTATTTCCCCCTTAGGACGACCTTTGCTGTATCCCATAGGTTTTGGACTGAAGTGTCTTCATTCTCATTGGTTTCCATGAATTGTTTCAGTTCTTCTTTGCTCTCCTGGTTGATCCAAGCATTCTTAAGCAAGGGGTCTTTAGCTTCCAGGTGTTTGAGTTCCTTCTGAACTTTTCCTTGTGATTGAGCTCCAGTTTCAAAGCATTGTGATCTGAGAATGTGCAGGGAATAATCTCAGCCTTTTGGTATTGGTTGAGTCCTGATTTGTGACCCAGTGTGTGGTCTATTCTTGAGAAGGTTCCATGTGCACTTGAGAAGAATGAGTATTCTATTGTTTTAGGGTGGAATGTTCTGTATATATCTATGAGGTCCATCTGGTTAATGTGTCATTCAATGCTCTTGTTTCTTTATTGATTTTCTGCTTCAATGATCTGTCTATTTCTTTTTTTTTTTTTTTAATTTTTTATTTTTTATAAACATATATTTTTATCCCCAGGGGTACAGGTCTGTGAATCACCAGGTTTACACACTTCACAGCACTCACCAAATCACATACCCTCCCCAATGTCCATAATCCCACCCCCTTCTCCCAAACCCCCTCCCCCCAGCAACCCTCAGTTTGTTTTGTGAGATTAAGAGTCACTTATGGTTTGTCTCCCTCCCAATCCCATCTTGTTTCATTTATTCTTCTACCCACTTAAGCCTCCATGTTGCATCACCACTTCCTCATATCAGGGAGATCATATGATAGTTGTCTTTCTCTGCTTGACTTATTTCGCTAAGCATGATACGCTCTAGTTCCATCCATGTTGTTGCAAATGGCAAGATTTCATTTCTTTTGATGGCTGCATAGTATTCCATTGTGTATATATACCACATCTTCTTGATCCATTCATCTGTTGATGGACATCTAGGTTCTTTCCATAGTTTGGCTATTGTGGACATTGCTGCTATAAACATTCGGGTGCATGTGTCCCTTTGGATCACTACACTTGTATCTTTAGGGCAAATACCCAATAGTGCAATTGCTGGGTCATAGGGCAGTTCTATTTTCAACATTTTGAGGAACCTCCATGCTGTTTTCCAGAGTGGCTGCACCAGCTTGCATTCCCACCAACAGTGTAGGAGGGTTCCCCTTTCTCCGCATCCTCGCCAGCATCTGTCATTTCCTGACTTGTTGATTTTAGCCATTCTGACTGTGTGTGAGGTGATATCTCATTGTGGTTTTGATTTGTATTTCCCTGATGCCGAGTGATATGGAGCACTTTTTCATGTGTCTGTTGGCCATCTGGATGTCTTCTTTGCAGAAATGTCTGTTCATGTCTTCTGCCCATTTCTTGATTGGATTATTTGTTCTTTCGGTGTTGAGTTTGCTAAGTTCTTTATAGATTCTGGACACTAGTCCTTTATCTGATATGTCGTTTGCAAATATCTTCTCCCATTCTGTCAGTTGTCTTTTGATTTTGTTAACTGTTTCCTTTGCTGTGCAAAAGCACGGGCAGCAACCTCTTCGACCTCTGCCGCAGCAACATCTTCCTAGGAACAACGCAAAAGGCAAGGGAAGCAAGGGCAAAAATGAACTATTGGGATTTGATCTGTCTATTTCTGAGAGAGGTGTGTTAAGATCTCCTACTATTATTGTATTCATATTAATATGAGTATTTATCTTGATTAATAGTTTTCTTATGTATTTGGCTGCTCCCATATTGGGGGCATAGATATTTACAATTGTTAGATCATCTTGGTGGATAGTCCATTTAAAGATTATGTAGTGTCCTTCTGTATCTCTGACTACAGTCTTTAGTTTAAAATCTAATTTATTTGATATGAGACTTGCTACCCCAGCCTTCTTTTGAGGCCCATTGGCATTAAAAATGCTTCTCCATCCCTTCAATTTCAGTCTGGGTGTATCATCCTCAAGGGGAAAAGCTTGCAGCCTTCCTGTTTAGATCAGGAACACAACAAGGATTCCCACTCTCACCACTCTTGTTCAACATAGTATTAGAAGTCCTAGCAACAGCAATCAGACAACAAAGAGAAATAAAAGGTATCCAAACTGGCAATGAAGAAGTCAAACTCTCTCTCTTTGCAGATGACATGATTCTTTATATGGAAAACCCAAAAGACTCCACCCCCAAACTACTAGAACTCATACAACAATTCAGCAACGTGGCAGGATACAAAGTCAATGTACAGAAGTCAGTGGCTTTCTTACACACTAACAATGAAAATACAGAAAGGGAAATTAGAGAATCAGTTCCATTTACTATAGCACAAAGAACCATAAGATACCTGGGAATAAACCTAACCAAAGAGGTAAAGGATCTGTACTCAAGGAACTATAGAACACTCATGAAAGAAATTGAAGAAGACACAAAAAGATGGAAGACCATTCCATGCTCTTGGATTGGAAGAAGAAACATTGTTAAAATGTCTATACTGCCTAGAGCAATCTATACTTTTAATGCCGTTCCGATCAAAATTCCACC
The DNA here is from genome assembly GCF_011764305.1 of Mustela putorius furo. Taxonomy (NCBI): domain Eukaryota; kingdom Metazoa; phylum Chordata; class Mammalia; order Carnivora; family Mustelidae; genus Mustela; species Mustela putorius. Next base: position 23,045 of record NW_025421963.1, read on the forward strand.
GGTTATCTTCAAAGAGCTGGAGCAAATAATCAAAAATTTGTATGGAATCAGAAGAGACCCCAAATCGCTAAGGAAATGTTGAAAAACAAAAATAAAACTGGGGGCATCACGTTACCTGATTTCAAGCATTACTACAAAGCTGTGATCACCAAGACAGCATGGTATTGGCATAAAAACAGACACATAGACCAGTGAAACAGAGTAGAGAGCCCAGATATGGACCCTCAACTCTATGGTCAATTAATCTTCGATAAAACAAAACAAAATATATACAGTGGAAAAAAGACAGTCTCTTCAATAAATGGTACTGGGGAAACTGGACAGCTATGTGTAGAAGAACAAAACTCGACCATTCTCTTACACCATACACAAAGATAAACTCGAAATGGATAAAAGACCTCAACGTGAGACAGGAATCCATCAGAATCCTAGAGGAGAACATAGGCAGTAATCTCTTCGATATCAGCCACAGCAGCTTCACTCAAGATATGTCTCCAAAGGCAAAGGAAACAAAAGCGAAAATAAACTTTTGGGACTTCATCAAAATCAAAAGCTTCTGCACAGCAAAGGAAACAGTCAAGGAAACAAAGAGGCAACCCACGGAATGGGAGAAGATATTTGCAAATGACAGTACAGACAAAAGGCTGATATCCAGGATCTATAAAGAACTCCTCAAACTCAACACACACAAAACAGACAATCATATCCAAAAATGGGCAGAAGATATGAACAGACACTTCTCCAATGAAGACATACAAATGGCTATCAGACACATGAAAAAATGTTCATCATCACTAGCCATCAGGGAGATTCAAATTAAAACCACATTGAGATATCACCTTACACCAGTTAGAATGGCCAAAATTAGCAACACAGGAAACAACATGTGTTGGAGGGGATGTGGAGAAAGGGGAACCCTCCTCCACTGTTGGTGGGAATGCAAGTTGGTACAGCCTCTTTGGAGAACAGTGTGGAGATTCCTCAAGAAATTAAAAATAGAACTTCCCTATGACCCTGCCATTGCACTCCTGGGTATTTACCCCAAAGATACAGATGTAGTGAAAAGAAGGGCCATCTGTACCCCAATGTTTATAGTAGCAATGGCCATGGTCGCCAAACTGTGGAAAGAATCAAGATGTCCTTCAACGGACGAATGGATAAGGAAAATGTGGTCCATATACACTATGGAGTATTATGCCTCCATCAGAAAGGATGAATACCCAACTTTTGTAGCAACATGGACGGGGCTGGAAGAGATCCTGCTGAGTGAAATAAGTCAAGCAGAGAGAGTCAATTATCATATGGTTTCACTTATTTGTGGAGCATAACAAATAGCATGGAGGACATGGGGAGATAGAGAGGAGAAGGGAGTTTGGGAAAATTGGAAGGGGAGGTGAACCATGAGAGACTATGGACTCTGAAAAACAATCTGAGGATTTTGAAGGGGCAGGGGGTGGGAGGTTGGGGTACCAGGTGGTGGGTATTATAGAGGGCACGGATTGCATGGAGCACTGGGTGTGGTGAAAAAATAATGAATATTGTTAGGCTGAAAATAAATTTAAAAAATCAATATAAAAAAATAAAAATAAAAATAAAATGTTAATGCTTGTGGGGGTGCCTGGATGGCTTAGTGGGTTAAAGCCTCTGCCTTTGGCTCTGGTCATGATCCCAGGGTCCTGGGATTGAGCCCCACATCGGGCTCTCTGCTTGGCAGGGAGCCTGCCTCCTCCTCTCTCTTTCTGCCTGCCTCTCTGCCTATATGTGATCTCTGTCTGTTAAATAAATATATAAAATATTTAAAAAAAATAAAGCTTCTGTCCCCTAGCTCTGAGCTGACCCCCCCATGTACTAGAACAGGCCCCCAAGGGCAATGAGGGATGAGCTAGTGAGGAGGAAGGCAGCTTTCAGAACCCTGGAAATGACAGGTCTCATGAACATGGATGGTACTTTCCACCATGTTCCATGGGAGAAGGGGATCAGGTAGGATTTCCTACCTGAAATGTGGTTTGTTCAGGGAGTGCTATCTGGATAAAGGCGACGAGGGAAGGAAAACAGAGCAGAGAATGCTGCTAAGCCCCAGGACATGGTCTCAGGTGGAAGATGGCATGAACCTGATCCCATAAGAAGCTGGACGCAAGCCTCCCATACAGTATGCATCTGTGCTGGTGGAAATACTCAGCCCTCGCTGTCTAATGCAATAACCACTATCCCCATGTCACTACCTGAGCGTTTAAAATAGCCTAGTTGAGAAACTGAATTTTGTATTTTATTTAATTTAAATTTAAATGACTTCCTGTGACTTACTCCAGTGTTAGCACAGTTCTGGAGCATGAATTGCATCATATTTAGTCCTGCCTTGACATTGGCAGCCTTTTGTCTCTCCCCCGAGTCTGTCCCTGGCTGTGAGCTGCCCCAAATGTGTTCCCGAAACCCCCTGGCAAAGTGGCTCCCTTTCAGTTGAGGGCAAATCTCTGAAGAAGGGAATGGCTGTGCACCTGGCAGCCCATATTCCTAACACATAGGGTTAGGATTGGAGCAGCAGCCAGGTAAAGCGCGTCTGAGCAGGGCCCCAACAGCATTCACACAGAGTCCATTCACGGTGCTGTGCAACGATAGAAGGATGGAACCCAGTGTACCTTATACATCACCTCAGCATAATCACGTACAGACACACACACACAACTTGTCATTTGCCTAATTTATTAACTAAACATTCAGGTTTCTTCCTACCTTTTCTTCTTCAGACTGATATTTGTACTCACCTGAAACGTCATCAAATCTGATTAATACTGTCAAAATAGAGATGCATTGACACAATATTTACAAAATGGAACATCCCTCTTGTATTTTCAACATAGCATTTATAAAACTCTCTATATATTTTAGATATTTTGGTGACTCGTAGGGAGAAAATAACCATTTAGAAACTATAAATACCGGCCATGAGTTTTACATGTAGAGAACAAATATCTAATTTCACATACAGTAAGAACCAATGGGAAAACATGGTCATATATAGTCTATACTTTTGTCCATATGCATAAAGGGTATATTTTATTACCACTATATATGCATATTTAAATTATTTTCCACATGTGCATATACAGGTATAATGAATGTACTACAGTAGAATGAAATGTCTGGGAACAATTTGGTAGAGCCTATAATGAACAATTAAGTTTTAGTTCTTATTTTTGGTGACTTCCCACACAGTCTGTTTCTTTAGACAGTGGACGATATGTGCAAACCAGTACAGCTTTTCTGTTTGAAGAACAACTGCAACTGAAAATAAACTAACTGGCCAATTCCTAAAGCAACACAGAGACAGTTCCATTTCACTCACCTTTGTTCACCTTCTCTGTGGGTTCTAACCTATTTCCCTACCTCCTTTCCAAGTCACTGCCAAAGATGTACTGGGGATTGGCACTTGGACATTTAGAATCAGTTGTATGCAGTAAATGCAAAGGCTTATATATAAATTTTTCCTAAGCAAAATGGTGTTTTCTCATGATGACTTCCATGTCTTCATGTGGTTCAGAGACCTGCACTTTTCCTCTAGGAGGTAGGAGATGAAGGCAATTGCAAACTCTCACTACGGTTTCCTGAAAGCAGTGACCAGCACACAGGAAAAGTGTGCTGTGACACTCAGCTGTGGCTGGGCTGGCACCGAAAACCAAATGTTTTTCCCTGGCTGATGTCTCTGGGGAGCAGATGCTCCACACCGTTAATGAGCCCCTGTCACTGAGCTGTCTAGAGATGGCCATCCTCAGGGAGAATGACGATCAAGGACAATGTCAGAGGAGATCTTGTCTGTCTCTCTTGTTATTTCATATATTTGAAAGAAGACAAATAACTCCTGAAAACTCCCCAGCTACCTTAGTCTAATCTGTGAATGACCCAGATGTGTTACAAAACACCCAAGATTTTTACCTCACAACTGCCCAAATATTTACATACAAATAGATGAGAGCCCCTTCAGTTACTTAATTTTAAACGTAAATATGTGAATAAATTCTTAATTTAATTTCATTCATAACCAATATATATGGGATCACAGAGTTAATATTTAAGCACATTCTAATATTTTTAAAATTTCAATTCAGTCTAGTTAACATATAGTGTATTATTAGTTTCATCGGTTGCATGTAACACCGAATGCTCTTCACTTCAATGCCCATCACCCAATTACCCCATCCCCTCTGAGCAACCCAACAATTGCACTACCAAATATTTATCCAAATGATAAAAAACATAGTGGTTTGAAGGGGCACATGCATGCCATTATTTATGGCAGCAATGTCCACAATAGTCAAGCTATGGAAAGAGCCCAGATGTCCAATTGCTGGGTCATAGGATAGTTCTATTTTTAACTTTTTGAGGAACTTCCATACAGTTTTCCAGAATGACTGCAGCAGTTTGCATTCCCACCAACAGTGTAAGAGGGCTCCCCTTTCTCCACATCCTCTGAGAATAGCTTTAACCTCTTTTGAGAGTGAAGTTGTTTCATTCTCTGTGTCCTTTTTTTTTTTTTTTAAGATTTATGTATCTTTTTTAGAGGGGGGTGAGGGAAGGCAAGGGAGAGCAAGAGAGAAAATTAAGCAGACTCTGAGCTGAACACAGAGCCTGAAGTGGGGCTTCATCTCATTACCCTGATATTAGCCAACATCAAAAGTCAGACACTCAACTGACTGTGCCATCCAGGAGCCCCCTCCTTTTAAAGATTTATTTATTATTTAACAAAGAAAGAGAGTTTGAGCATGATCAGGCATAGTTGTAGAGGGATCAGGAGAAGCAGGCTCCCCTCTGAGCAGGGAGCCTGACAGGAGGCTTGATCTCTGTACCCCGGGATCATGACCTGAACTGAAGGCAGATGCTTAACTGACTGAACCACCCAGGTGCCTTTATCTATCTATCTATATATCTATCTATAGAAAGAAGAGAGCATAAAATGTCACTATATATCTATTCTTTATATATATATATTCTATATACAGTGAAATAATATATCAATATAATTTATAATAAATAAATATATAATTTCACTGTATATGGAATATATATACTATCTTGGCAAAAATTATATATATGTAATTTATAATTAATTAATGTATATCTTAATAAATATATAATTTCACTGTATATAGAATATATACACTATCTTGGCAAAAATTATATGTTTATATACATACGTATATTTACACATACGTACATACATATACATACATACACATATATATAATTTTGCCAAGATAGTGTATATGTATATGTATATACATACATATATATGTATATATAATTTTTTTTAATTTTTTTATTTTTTATAAACATATATTTTTATCCCCAGAGGTACAGGTCTGTGAATATATAATTTTTGCCAAGATAGTGTAACTTCATACCTCTATCACATCATATAATTATGATATCTTCTTCATGGTAAGAGCATTTAAAATCTGCTCTCTTAGCAACTCTCAAGTCTATAATACAATTGTATGAACTCTACCAAGCTGTACATTAAATCTTCAGGACTTGGGGTGCCTAGGTGGTTCAGTGGGTTAAAGCCTCTGCCTTCGGCTCAGGTCATAATACCAGGGTCCTGGGATCGAGCCCCGCATTAGGCTCTCTGCTCACTGGGGAGCCTGCTTCTTCCTCTCTCTCTGCCTGCCTCTCTGCCTACTTGTGATCTCTCTCGGTCTAATAAATAAACAAAATCTTAAAAAAAAATATTCGGGACTTAATCATTTTGCATTGTAGTGATACTCTTTGTCCAACATCTCCCACTTCTCTTCCCATCAGTACCTGCTAACCACATTTCTACTCTCTGTACCTATAGGTTCGGCTTTTCTGGATCCCATAGTTACATGAAATCACACAATATTTGTCTTTCTCTTCTGAATTGTTTCACCTAGGATAATGCCCTCAAGGTCCATCCATGTTGTCACAAATGGCAGGATTTCCTTCCTTCTCCAGGATGAATAATATTGCTTTAGATACTTACACCACATCCTCTTTCTCCGTTCATCTCTGTGTACACTTAGGTTGTCTCCACATTTGGCTATTGTGAATAGTGCTGCTGTGAATAGGGGAAGGCATATATCTCTTTCATATCCTGGTTTAATTTCCTTTGGATGTGTACCTAGAAGTTGGTTGCTGGATACAATAGCAGTTCCATTGTTAATTTTTTAAGGAACCTCCATATTGCTTTCTATAGAGGCTGTATCAGTTTACGTTCCCACCAACTGTGCACGAGTGTCCCTCACCACTCTTGTTATCCTTTGTCTTTTTGATGATAGATATTCTAACAGGTGTGATGATATCTGTCATTTTGGTTTGCATTTTTCTGATGACTAGTGATGAGGAGTACTTTTCATGTATCTATTTGCCCTTTGCATGTCTTTGGAAAAATATTCATTCAATACATCTTTCCTTTGAAAAAATGTAACTGTTGGTTTTTATGCTCCTGAGTTGCATGAGCTCCTTATATATTTTGGATATTACTCCCTTATCGCGTAGAAGTATACAAACATTTTCTCCCATTCTATAGGTTGATTTTTCATTTCGTTGATTGATTCTTTTTTTTTAAATTTATTTTTTATTTATTTTCAGCCTAACAATATTCATTATTTTTTCACCACACCCAGTGCTCCATGCAATCCGTGCCCTCTATAATACCCACCACCTGGTACCCCAACCTCCCACCCCCTGCCCCTTCAAAATCCTCAGATTGTTTTTCAGAGTCCATAGTCTCTCATGGTTCACCTCCCCTTCCAATTTTCCCAAACTCCCTTCTCCTCTCTATCTCCCCATGTCCTCCATGCTATTTGTTATGCTCCACAAATAAGTGAAACCATATGATAATTGACTCTCTCTGCTTGACTTATTTCACTCAGCAGGATCTCTTCCAGCCCCGTCCATGTTGCTACAAAAGTTGGGTATTCACCCTTTCTGATGGAGGCATAATACTCCATAGTGTATATGGACCACATTTTCCTTATCCATTCGTCCGTTGAAGGACATCTTGATTCTTTCCACAGTTTGGCGACCATGGCCATTGCTACTATAAACATTGGGGTACAGATGGCCCTTCTTTTCACTACATCTGTATCTTTGGGGTAAATACCCAGGAGTGCAATGGCAGGGTCATAGGGAAGTTCTATTTTTAATTTCTTGAGGAATCTCCACACTGTTCTCCAAAGAGGCTGTACCAACTTGCATTCCCACCAACAGTGGAGGAGGGTTCCCCTTTCTCCACATCCCCTCCAACACATGTTGTTTCCTGTGTTGCTAATTTTGGCCATTCTAACTGGTGTAAGGTGATATCTCAATGTGGTTTTAATTTGAATCTCCCTGATGGCTAGTGATGATGAACATTTTTTCATGTGTCTGATAGCCATTTGTATGTCTTCATTGGAGAAGTGTCTGTTCATATCTTCTGCCCATTTTTGGATATGATTGTCTGTTTTGTGTGTGTTGAGTTTGAGGAGTTCTTTATAGATCCTGGATATCAGCCTTTTGTCTGTACTGTCATTTGCAAATATCTTCTCCCATTCCGTGGGTTGCCTCTTTGTTTCCTTGACTGTTTCCTTTGCTGTGCAGAAGCTTTTGATTTTGATGAAGTCCCAAAAGTTTATTTTCGCTTTTGTTTCCTTTGCCTTTGGAGACATATCTTGAGTGAAGCTGCTGTGGCTGATATCGAAGAGATTACTGCCTATGTTCTCCTCTAGGATTCTGATGGATTCCTGTCTCACGTTGAGGTCTTTTATCCATTTCGAGTTTATCTTTGTGTATGGTGTAAGAGAATGGTCGAGTTTTGTTCTTCTACACATAGCTGTCCAGTTTTCCCAGCACCATTTATTGAAGAGACTGTCTTTTTTCCACTGTATATTTTTTTGTTTTGTTTTGTCGAAGATTAATTGACCATAGAGTTGAGGGTCCATATCTGGGCTCTCTACTCTGTTTCACTGGTCTATGTGTCTGTTTTTATGCCAATACCATGCTGTCTTGGTGATCACAGCTTTGTAGTAACGCTTGAAATCAGGTAACGTGATGGCGCCCATTTTATTTTTGTTTTTCAACATTTCCTTAGTGATTCGGGGTCTCTTCTGATTCCATACAAATTTTTGATTATTTGCTCCAGCTCTTTGAAGATAACCGGTGGAATTTTGATCGGAATGGCATTAAAAGTATAGATTGCTCTAGGCAGTATAGACATTTTAACAATGTTTCTTCTTCAATCCAAGAGCATGGAATGGTCTTCCATCTTTTTGTGTCTTCTTCAATTTCTTTCATGAGTGTTCTATAGTTCCTTGAGTACAGATCCTTTACCTCTTTGGTTAGGTTTATTCCCAGGTATCTTATGGTTCTTTGTGCTATAGTAAATGGAACTGATTCTCTAATTTCCCTTTCTGTATTTTCATTGTTAGTGTATAAGAAAGCCACTGACTTCTGTACATTGACTTTGTATCCTGCCAGGTTGCTGAATTGTTGTATGAGTTCTAGTAGTTTGGGGGTGGAGTCTTTTGGGTTTTCCATATAAAGAATCATGTCATCTGCAGAGAGAGAGTTTGACTTCTTCATTGCCAGTTTGGATACCTTTTATTTCTCTTTGTTGTCTGATTGCTGTTGCTAGGACTTCTAATACTATGTTGAACAAGAGTGGTGAGAGTGGGAATCCTTGTTGTGTTCCTGATCTAAACAGGAAGGCTGCAAGCTTTTTCCCATTGAGGATGATATTAGCTGTGGGTCTTTCATAGATAGATTTGATGAAGTTCAGGAATGTTCCCTCTATCCCTATACTTTGAAGTGTTTTAATCAGGAATGGATGCTGGATTTTGTCAAATGCTTTTTCTTCATCAATGGAGAGGACCATGTGGTTCTTTTCTCTTCTCTTATTAATTTGTTCTATCACATTGATTGATTTGCGAATGTTTAACCATCCTTGTAGCCCAGGAATGAATCCCACTTGTCATGGTGGATAATCTTTTTAATGTGCTGGTGGATCCTGTTTTCTAGAATCTTGTTGAGAATCTTAGCATCCATATTCATCAGTGATATTGGTCTGAAGTTCTCCTTTTTGGTAGGGTCTTTGCCTGTTTTGGGGATCAGGGTAATGCTGACTTCATAGAAAGAGTCTGGAAGTTTTCCTTCCACTTCAATTTTTTGAAACAGCTTCAGGAGAATAGGTGTTATTTCTTCTTTGAAAGTTTGGTAGAATTCCCCAGGGAATCCATCAGGTCCTGGGCTCTTGTTTTCTGGGAGGTTTTTGATCACTGCTTCAATTTCGTTACTAGATATTGATCTATTGATATTTTATTGTGTAGAAGCTTTTTAGTTTGTTGTAGTCTCTCTTATCCATTTTTGCTATTGTTGGTAGTGCTTTTGATGACATATTTAGGCTCTGGTTAAAATTTGGATCTCATAGAATGGGCTGTGCTTGTGGATAGGATAATGCTAGAACACTCATTTGGTAACTCTCAATGTGTCTGTTGTTAAGAATCTTTCATCTATGTTGTCTTCTAGGAGTTTTAAAATTTCAGGTCTTATGTTTACATCTTAATCCATTTCAAGTAAATTTTTGTGATTCTTGTATTATAAATCTCCAATTTCATTTCTCTGCCTATAGTTGTCCAACTTCCCTAGGACCATTTATTAAGGAAACTATGTTTCCCCGTGAATATTCTAGATACTTTTGTCAAATATTAGTTGTCTGTACATGTTTGGGTTTATGTCTGTGCTCTTCATTCTTTTCCTTTATTGGATGTGTCTATTTCTTCAGCCAGTACCATACGGCTTTGATGCTTTATTAGAGCTTTATAATATAGAATGAATTATGAAGTGGGATGTCACCTGTCTTGTTCTTTGTTGAGGTGGCTTCGGCAGTTGGGGAGTTTGTGGTTCTGTACAGATTTTAGACTTTTTTTTCTAGATCTTTGAAAAATGCCACTCAAATTTTGATAGGGATTGCATTGAATCTATAATGGTTTTGACTAATGTGGAAATTTTAGCTGTATTAGTTCTTCTGATTCATGAAAACGGTATTTTATTTTATATATTTTTTAAGATTTTATTTTATTTTATTTTAGAGAGAGAGTGTGTGCAAGTGAAGGGGGGGTAGTGGGAGAGGGAGAGAATCTCAAGCAGATGCCATGCTGAACATGGAGCCAGACAAAGGGCTTGATCTTGCAACCCTGAGATCATGACCTGAGGTGAAACCAAGAGTTGGATACCCAACTGACTATGCCACCCAGGAGCCCTGAATATAGGATGCTTTAATTCTTCAATTTCTTTCATGAAAATCTTGTAGTTTCTATATGAGATTTTATCATTTATAAACAAAGATGTTTATGTTTCTTTTGGTTTGGGATGCCATTTTTAAAATTTTGTTGCCTCATTGCTCAGGCTCAGACTTCCAGTCTGTGTTCAATAAGAGTAGTGAGTGTGGGCATCCTTGTCTTGTATTTGGTCTTAGAAGAAAAGCTTCCAACCTTTGCCTTTGCATATGTTAGTCATGGATTTGTCATATATGGCTTTCATTATTTGAGATACATTCCTTTTACACCTAATTTTTCAAGTGTATTTACCATGAAAAAATGTGCTTTTGTTAAATTTTTTCCTGCATCTACTGAGATAATCATATGGTTTTTATCTTTCATTCCACTAATGTGTTGTTATCACTGACTTGTGTATCTTGGCTCATCCTGTATCCTTAGTATAATTCCTCTTGATCATGTTTTATGAACCTTTAATGTGATGTTGAATTTGGTTTTCTGATCTTTTGTTGAGAAATTTTGCATCTATATTCATTGGGGATATAGGTGGATATGTTTCTTTCTTTCTCTTTGTAGTATTCATCTATGTTTTATATTATGGTATGGTAACCTTGTAAAATGAATTTGTAGTGTCCTTCCTCTTCAAGTTTTTGAAGAGTTTGAGAAGGACTGGTACTCATTGTTTTCTAAATGTTTGGGAATGAGGGAGCAACTATGCTTATATTAGACAAAATACTCAAAGCCAAAAATGGTATCAAGAGACAAAAAAAACTGTAATTTAAAGGAGTCAATTGACAAAGAAGAAGTAATAATAGTAAATATAAAGGGACCCAACGTGGGAGCACCCAAATAAGTTAGAAATATGCTAACAGATATGAAGGGAGAAACAGACAACAATATAAGAATCATAGGAGCTTCAATATTCTAATATTAACAATGGACAAATTATTTCAACAGAAAATAAAGAAATACTGGATTTCAGCCATATATTATATTGACAAATATACAGACATATATGGAACTTTCATCCAATGCAGCAAAAAACACATTTTTTATTATGTTCATTTAGCCAATATATAGTACATCATTAGTTTTTGATGTAGTGTTCAACAATTCATTTATGCATATAACACCCAGTACTCATCACTACATGTGCCCTCCAAATACCCTTCACCAGGATACCTCACCCTCTCACCTCCCTCCTTTCTGTAATCCTCAGTTTGTTTCCCAGAGACCAGAGTTTCCCATGGTTTGTCTCCCTCTCTTATTTCCTCCCGTTCAGTTTTCCTTCCCTTCCCCTGTGGTGCTCTGCTCTAATCCTTATGTTCCACATATAGGTAAGACCATATGTTAACTGTCTTTCTCTGCTTGACTTATTTCACTCAGCATAATCCCCTCCAGGTCCCTCCATGTCAATGTAAATGACAGGTATTCATCCTTTTGATGGCTGAGTAATACTCTACTGTATATATGAGCCACATCTTCTTTAACCATTCATCTGTTGAAGAGCATCTTGGCTCCTTCCACAGTGTGGCTATTGTGGACATTGCTGCTATGAACATTGGAGTTCATGTGTTCCTTCTTTTCACTACATCTGTATCTTTGGGGTCAATACCTAGTAGTGCAATTGCTGAATCATAGGGTAGCTTTATTTTTAACATCTTGAGAAACCTCCATATGATTTTCTAAAGTGGCTTTACCAGCTTGCATTCCCACCAACAGTGGAAGAGAGTTCTCCTTTCAATATATCCTTGCCAACATTTGTTGTTTCCTGTCTTCTTAATTTTTGCCATTCTAACTGTGTAAGGTGGTATTCCATTGTGGCTTTGATTTGTATTTCCCTGATGGCTAGTGATACTGAACGTTTTTCTATGTGTCTGTTGCCATTTATATGTCTTCTTTGAAGAAATGACTTTTTGTGTCTTCTGCCCATTTCTTGACTGGATTATTTGTTTTTTGGGTATTGAGAAGTTCTTTATAGATCTTAGATATCAGCCCCTTATCTGATACGTCATTTACAACTATCTTCTCCTATTCTGTGGGTTGCCTTTTTGTTTTGTTGACTGTTTCCTTTGCTGTAAAGAAGCTTTTTATCTTGATGAAGTGCCCAAAATTCATTTTTGCTTTTGTTTCACTTGCCTTTGGAGACATGTCTTAAAAAAATTTCCTATGGCCAACGTCAAAAAGATAACTGCCTATGTTCTCCTCTAGGATTTTGATGGTTTCCCATCTCACATTGAGGTCTTTCATCCATTTTGAGTTTATCTTTGAGTAAGGGAATGGTTTACTTTAAAGATAAAGTTGGAGTGAAAAGAAGGGGCACATGCACCCCAATGCTTATAGCAGCAGTGTCCACAATATCCAAATGGTGGAAGAAGCCAAGATGCCCTTCAATAGATCAGTGGATAAAGAAGATGTGGTGTACATATATACAATGGAATACTATGCAGCCATCAAAAGAAATGAAATCTTGCCATTTGCAACTATGTGGATGGAACTAGAGGGTATTACACTTAGCAAAATAAATCAGCCAGAGAAAGACAATTATCATAAGATTTCCCTGATATGAGGAAGTTGAGAAGTGACATGCCGGGTTTGGGGCATAGGAAAAGAATAAATGAAACAAGATGGGATTGGGAGGGAGACAAACCACAAGAGACTCTTAATTTCACAAAACAAACTGAGGGTTGCCAGCAGAAGGGGGGTAGGGAAAGGGTAGTGGGCTTATGGACATTGGAGAGGGTATGTGCTATGGTGAGTGCTGTGAAATGTGTAAACCTGGCAATTCACAGACCTGTACCTCTGGGGTTAATAATACATTATATGTTAATAAAAAAATAAAAAATTTAATTTAAAAAAAGATGTGGTCCATATACACAATGGAATATTATTCAGCCATCAAAAAGGATGAATACCCACCATTTGCATTGGCATGGATGTAACTGGAGGGGATTATGTTAAGTAAAGTAAGTCAAGCACAGAAAGACAATTATCATAGGGATTCAATCATATGTGGAACATAAGCAATAGCATGGTGGACCATAGGTGGACAGAGGGAAATCCAAAGGGAGAGAAATCAGAGAGGGAGATGAACCATGAGAGACTATGACCCCAAGAAACAATCTTGGGGTTTCAGAGGGGAGGAGAGTGGGGGGAGGGGTAACAGGGTGATGGGTATTGATGAGGGCATGTGTTGTGACGTGCACTTGGTGTTAACTAATGAATCATTAAACACTACATCAGAATCTAAGTATACAGCAGCTATCGAACATAATAAAAAAAATAAATAACAGTAAAAATGTGGTCTTAGGAGAGGTAGAATGAGTGGGATGAAAGAAATAAATGACATCTCTTGTTTTTATTTATTTTTTCCTCAGATATGCTAAGTATAATTGACATATAACATTGAGAAAGTTTTAGGGATACAAAATGTGAAATATATATATATATATATATATATATATATATATATATATAATGAATTTATTGCCACTATAGTGTCAGCTAACACCTTCATCACATGACATAATTACAATTTGTTCTTTGTGGTGAGAACATTTGAGATCTGCTCTCTTAGCAACTTCCAAGTCTATAATACAATCATATGAACTCTAACTACCATGCTGTCCACTAGATCCTCAGGACTTATTCATGTTATAACTGGTCCTTGGTACCCTTTGACCAACTCTCCCACTTCTCCTCCCCTCAGGCCCTGGTAACCACCTTTCTATTCTCTGTATCTACAGGTTCAGCTTTTCTGGATCCCACAGATATGTGAGATCTCATAGTATCTGTCCTTCTCTTCTGACATGTTTCACTTAGTATAATGCCCTCAAGGTCCATCCATATTGTTCTAAAAGGCAGGATTTCCCTTTTTCTCCTGGCTGAATAATATTCCTTTAGATACTTATGCCACATCCTCTTTATCTGTTCATCTGTGTGGACATTTAGGTTGTTTCCATATCTTGGCCATTGTGAATAGTGCTGCAATGAATATGGAAGACCATGTATTTCTGCATAATCCTGACTTCATTTCCTTTGGATATGTACCTAGAAGTTGGTTGCTGGATACAATAGCAGTTCTACTGTTATATTTTTGAAGAACCTCTGAACTGCTTTCCATGGAGGCTGTGTCACTTTACATTCCCACTAACTGTGCACAAGTGTCCCCTCACCAACTCTTGTTATCTTTTGTCTTTTTTTAATTAATTAGTTAATTAATTACTTTTATTTTTATTTATTTTTTATTTATTTTATTTTATTTATTTTCATCCCCCGCCCCTTCAAGGGGTGAACCACGAGAGACTATGGACTCTGAAAAACAATCTGAGGAGTTTGAAAGGGCAGGGTGTGGGAGGTTGGGGGAACAAGGTGGTGGGTATTAGAGAGGGCACGGATTGTATGGAGCACTGGGTGTGGTGCAAAAACAATGAATACTGTTTTTGATGATAGCTATTCTAACAGGTGTGAGATGATATTGGCCTGTGGTTTTGGGTTGCATTTTTCTGATGATTAGTAATGTTGAAAACCTCCGATATATCTATTGGTCATTTGTATGTCTTCTCTAGGAAAATACCTATTCAGTTCCTCTGTCCTTTAAAAAAAAATGGTATTTTTTTTTTTTATGCTCCTGAGTTGCATGAGTTTCTTATAGATTTTGGATATTAACCCCTTATCAGATAGAAGATGTGTAAATATTTTCTTCCATTCTATAGGTTGACTTTTCATTTTGTTGATTGCTTTTTTGCTGTACAGAAGCTTTTTGTTCAATATAGTCCCACATTATTTTTTTGCTTTCATTGCTAGTGCTTTTGGTGTCATATTCTGGCTCTGGATTGGAATTTGGATCGCAGTAAGTAGGCGGTGTTTGTAGATAGGATTATGCCAGTACCATCATTTGGTACTATGAAAGTATCTAATGTCATGAATCTTTTCCTCTATGTTGTCTTCTAGGAGTTTTATAATTTCATATATATGTATATATATACATATAAATATATCTATATTTATAATTTCATATATATATATATATATAATTATGCTTACATCTCAATCCATTTCAAAGCAATTTTTTGAGCCATGTAATATAGAGTTCCAATTTCACTTCTCTGCATTTACTTTCCCAGTTTTCTTGGGATGATGTATTAAAGAGACTATGTTTCCCCATGAATATTCTCTACTTTGTCAAATATTTGTTTATCTGATGAATTATCGTACACTACATCTGAAACTAATGATGTACTGTATGTTGGCTAATTGAATTTAAATAAAAAATGTTAGCTGTATGTGGGTGGGTTTATGTCTGGGCTCTTCATTCACTTCCTTTGGTCTATGTCTTTTTTTTCAAAGAGTACTATCCTCTTTTCAAAGAGTACTAAACTAGAGGTTTGTAATATAGTTTGAATCAGGAAGTGGGATGCCTCCAGTTTTGTTCTTCTTTGTCAGAGTGGCTTTCATAATTGGTGACTTTTGTTGTTCCATACAGATTTTAGGTTTGCTTTATCTATGTGAAAAATACCATTCAAATCTGATAGGGATTTCATTGAATCTATAGATGGTTTTGAGTGCTGTGGACATTTTAGCAGAATTAATTCTTTCAGTTCATGAACACAGGAGATCTTAATTCTTCTTCAATTTATTTCATCCAAATCTTGTAGTTTTAAGTGTATAGGTCATTTGCCTCCTTGGTTCAATTTATTCCTAAGTGTTTTATTGTTTATGATGCTATTGTGAATGGGATTTTAAGTCTTTTCACATATTTTTTCTTATAGTATAGAAAGGCAACTCATTTCTTTATGTTGTGTTTCTGTTTTGCAACCTTATTAAAAGTTTGTTGATGAGTTCTAATAATTTTCAGTGGTGTCTAGGATCTTCTTTACATGATCATATATATTATTTCCAAGCAAACACAATTATACTTTTTTTTAATGTTGGATGCTATTTAATTCTTTTCACCCTGATTGCTCAGGCTGGGATTTGCAGTTCTGTGTTCTGTAAGAGAAATGAGTATGGACATCCTTTTCTTGTTTCTGATCTTCAAGGAAAAGCTTCCAACATTTTGCCATTGAATGTTAGCCCTGGGTTTGTCATATAGGGCTTCTATTACGTTGAGGTACATTCCTTCTTCATCTATTTTGTTGAGTATGTTTACCATGAGAAGATGTTTTATTTTGTTAATAGCCTTTCTGTATCTATTTAGATAACCATGTGATTTTTTTTTATCTTTCATTGTTCCTGTATCCCTGCTATACATCTCTCTTGATCATGGTGTATGAACCTTTTCATGTGCTCTTCAATTTGGTTTTCTGATACTTGGTTAAGAAATTTCGCACCTACATTCATTAAAGATATAGGTCTAGAGATTTCACTCATTCTTTTTTTTTCTTTGTAGTATTTTTCTGTGTCAGGTGTCAGGATAATACCAATCTTATAAAATGAGTTTGAGAATGTCCTTATTTTTCATTTTTTTGAAGAATTTGAGAAGAATTGGTACTAGTAAAGTGCATTTTCATTGACTAATATCATGCATATAAAAAACTAGTTGAGTACACTGGAAAGAAGTCACATAGATTATTTGGAATATAAAGCCAGATCATGTGTGAAAAGCACACAAGTCTTGATGTATTTAGTACCATAGTATCTGTTAATATCTTCTTGACTTATTTCAAACATTTTTAAAGTAACTGGTTTGACGCTGTACAGATCTGAATCACAAGCACAGATTGCACGCTTGTAAGACCTAGCACCTAGCATTCAGTTTGAGCCGGAAGAGAAAGTACTGAGATTCTTCACTTCACCAGTGAAGGGGTGTTCAGTTAATCTGGAGGTCACATTTCTCTTCTGTCTGGCACTTACTCTAAGGAAATACCAGACTCAATCACAGACATCAGTTTTGCAGGTAACACTACCACCCTTTTGGGTCAAAGGGATCAGGAGTAAAGAGAACAAACTCATCTCCTCTTAGAAGCATTTGAGTGGGTGTTAGGGTAAGAATATGGCATCTTCTTCCAAGGAAGAATATCAAAGATTACAGATATCCAACTACCTCTTGGAAAAAGCGATGGTCTTTGAAGGATCAGTACACTTCTATGATTCTGAGAGACTGGCGTATTGTTGACAAAGTGAATGTCTGCAGAAGAAAACTCATGACTGCTGGTCCCCATGAATGCTGATGCACTCAGTGATTGCCACGTGGTGTGTGGTCATGGTCATGTGCTTGTGCTCTTTCTCTCAAAAAAATAAAATCTTTTTAAAAATTGGTCTTGGGGGGAAGCAAGATGGCAGAGAGGTAGGGGACCCCATCTCAACTGGTTCCCTGAATTTACCTGGATATCTACCAAAACATTTTGAACACCCACAAAATCAGACTGAGATGTGAGAATACATATTTAGATCTCTATAAGCAGAAAGATAACTGCTTTTTGCAGGGAGACTTTTGGAGTCGTGAATCTGCAGGGAGATATCAGAAGATAAACAGAAGGGGATTGGAGCCTCCATAAGCCGGCTCCTGGAGAGTGATAACATCAGAAGACAAAATCAGAACCCTTAGAAATCTGCTCTAGGGGAGACATCCCTCTCTAAAAGGGGCTCTGGAAATGAAAAGGCAGAATTCTACGTAGAGCATTGTGGTCTTGGGATACAAGGAGCCACAGAATGAAAGGGGCTTCCTGAACCAGTAGGGTCGCTGAGCAGTGGATCCAGGAAGCAGGTTATGGTCAGAGAGCCCAGGAGAGGACTCTCAGCTCAGATCACCATAAATTGGAAGCAGGGCTGATAGATAACCGCCCTTCTCTTGGGCAGC
Source organism: Mustela putorius furo (assembly GCF_011764305.1). Classification (NCBI taxonomy): domain Eukaryota; kingdom Metazoa; phylum Chordata; class Mammalia; order Carnivora; family Mustelidae; genus Mustela; species Mustela putorius. Next base: position 41,111 of record NW_025421963.1, read on the forward strand.
CTCAGAAAATCTGGAACCTGCACCTGTGACTGGGCAAAAACTCCCAGAGCAGTAGCATCCTGGAAAGGGCTTTAGAGCAGCGCCCAGACAGGATCCAGGAGCTTCAAGAGCATGCCAGAGCCCATGGCTGCTCCCGGTGTTAGAATCCCAAAGGGCAGTGGCACTTCTGGGCTCCTGAGGCTTCTTCGGAGACAGTCGCTCTGGGCACTCACCAGTGTCAGCAGCACGTACCAAAGTGGAGACTGTTTGTCCTGGAGGGTTTATTAAAGGGCAGACTGTGAATTGTCTGCTCTGGGCCAGAAGTTTGGCTGCAGCTGGGTCATGATATTGCCTCCCTTCTTAATCAGAACCCGGACAGAACCTCGAAAAACCTCTATCCAATGGGCATACCTTTTTCGTTTGATGGGGACTTTGTTACAAGCCGCATTTTGAAATCACTTTTAGTTGTGACTATAATTTTGTCTGTAACTCTCTCATACCATCCATGTGAGCTCATGAACAGTTTGTTTTCCCTGTTTTGTTTTTTTTAAAGATTTTATTTATTTATTTGATAGAAATACAGCAAGACAGGGAACACAAGCAGGGGAAGGGGGAGAGGGAGAAGCAGGCTTCTGGTGAGGAGGGAGCCCGATGCAGGACTCGATCCCAGCACCCTGAGACCACGACCTGAGCTGAAGGCAGATGCTTAATGGCTGAGCTACCAAGGCGCCCCTGATTTCCCTGTTTTTTGAACTTATGTAGAGGGATTGATTTCTTTCTAACTTGCATTTTTTCCTCAGCACTTTGTGTGGAAAACATTGTTTCAATTTGTTTTTCTACAGTTTTGTTCATATTGTAAAGTACTCTTTTGCATGAGCAGGCCACGGTTTACACATTTTACTGCTGAAGGGCATTTGGATTTGTCTGGGGTTTGGCTAATATGAATGATGCTGCTCTGGAGTGTTCTTACATGCATGACTTGGAGCGCATACTCAAGCCCTGTCCTGATAATACTGGATCTAGGACGTGAGTCTGGGTCTGCATCACTAGATAATGCCTCACTATTACCAAAGTGATTTGAGCAAGTAGACTGGTAGCTGTGAGCTTGACCTGGGAGGCAAGGTGTTAATTGCATTAACAATTAATTAACAATTATTTAAGTGCTTGCTTCTCTCTTCAGAACTCACAGAGTGTAGTGTCTTCTCTAGTTGCCCTAAAACTATCAGGATGGCCTCTAACTGGTATGGGAATAAATGAGAAAATTCAAATGTAAGAATGCTTTTAGTGGGAAGTAGTTTATCTCTTTAAGCTGAACATGATAAATGAAGATAGAACTTACAGATCCAGGAGAAACAGCCACAATGCACCCAACAGCTTCCTTCCATTTTTCTGTAGTGATGATTTTAACTAGCCTCAAAAAGTCAAAATGATTTGGAACTTAAATGCAAAGACTAATTTAAGAAAGATAATTCTTTATTGTTTGAGTACCTCATGAAAACCTGATGGTTATTAAGGAGGGCATGTGTTGTGATGAGCACTGGGTGTTATATGCAACTAATGGATCATTGAAAACTACACCAAAAAGTAATGGTGTAATGGTTTCACTTATTTGTGGAGCATAACAAATAGCATGGAGGACAAGGGGAGATGGAGAGGAGAAGGGAATTGGGGGAAATTGGAAGGGGAGGTGCACCATGAGAGACCGTGGACTCTGAAAAACAGTCTGAGGGGTTTAAAGGGGCAAGGGGTGAAAGGTTGGGGTACCAGGTGGTGGGTATTAGAGAAGGCATGGATTGCATGGAGCACTGGGTGTGGTGCAAAAACAATGAACACCGTTATGCTGAAAAGAAATAAAATTTTTAAAAAAAAAGTAATGGTGTACTATATGTTGGCTAATTGAGCATAATTTTAAAAAAAACTTATCCATATCAATGGTCAGTGTTCTAGGCTATATGGGATTTTGTTTTCCCTTAGCTGTATGAGAAGTCTGGTAGAATCTGGTTGCCTTCCTTTATACTCATGGTAAAGATCAGAATGTGCCTAATTATTAGCTCTGTGATCCACATGTTGGTTATGAATGAAGTTAAGAATTCATTCACTTATTTACATTTAAAATTAAGTAACTGAGGGGACTCTTGTCTATTTACATGTAAAATTTGGGCATTTGTGAGGAAAGAAATCTTAGGTGTTTTGTAACACATCTGGGACATTTACAGATGAGACTACAGTAGCTGGGGAGTTCTCAGGAGCTACTTGTCCTCTGTGAAATATATGAAATGACAAAAGGGACAGATGAGGTCTCCTCTGACATTGTCCTTGATCTTCATTCTCCCTGAGGACGGCCATCTCTGGACAGCTCAGTGACAGGGGCTCATTAGCAGTGTGGGGCATCTGCTCCCCAGAGACATCAGCCAGGGAGCACATTTGGTTTTCGGTGCCAGCCCAGCCACAGCTGAGTGTCACAGCATCCTCTCCTGTGCTCATAAGGGACTCCCTGTCATACAGGCAGGTCATTGAGAGAGTTTGCAATTGCCTTAGTCTCCTACCTCCTAGAGGCAAAGTGCAGATCTCTGTTCACCTAAAGATACATGAAGTTATCATGAGAAAACATCCTTCTGCTTAGGAAAAATTTATGGATAAGCCAAGCTTTATGGATAAGCCAGTCAACTGGATAAGCCAGTTGACTATGGTGTAGTCAACCTTTGTGTTTATTCTGTACAAGTGATCCTGCACTGTATTTAGGCAGTAATTTGGAAAGGAGGTCAGGAAATAGCTTTGAACTTATGGAGAGGGTGAACAGAGGTGAGTGAAATGGAACTTGGTTTATGTGTTGCTTTAGGAATTGGAAGTTAGTTTCTTTTCAGTTGCAATTGTAAAAGCTGTATTGGTTTGCATATATGCTCCACTGTCTAAAGAAACAGACTGTGGAGTTTCCCCAAATATAAGAACTAAATTTAATTGGTCATTATAGACTCCACTGAGTCATTCCCAGATATTTCATTCTACTGTAGTACATTCATTACACCTGCGTATGTGCATGTGGAAAGTACTTTAAATATGCATATTTAGCATTAATAAAATATGGCCTTCAGTAGCAGAATAAAACAATATGCATATGTGTAAAAGTATTAGACTCCATGCTTCTGTGCTTTCCCATTGGTCCTCATTGTCTGTGAAATTAGATAATGTTTGTTTTCTATGCTTAATACTCATTCTCACTATCATTTCTAAACCTTCATTTTCTCCTTTATGCGTTCCCAAACTATCTAAAATATTATGGAATTTTAAATATGCTATGATATAAATCCAACAGGGAGTTCCATTTTGTGGATATTGTGTCAGTGCCTCTCTCCTTGGACACCGGGTTCCATCCTTCTATCCTTGCACAGGATCGTGAATGGACTCTGTGTGAATGCTGTTGGGTCTCTGCTCCGATGCTCTTTACCTGGCTGCTGCTCTGATCCTAACCCTATCTGTTGGGAATATGGGCTGCCAGGTGTACAGTCATTCCCTTCTTCAGAGATTTGCCCTCAGCTGAAAGGGATCCACTTTGCAGGGGGTCTCAGGAACACACTTGGGGCAGCTCACAGCCAGGGATAGACTCATGGGAGAGACAAAAGGCTGCCAATGTCAAGGCAGGACTAAGTCTGATGCAATTCATGCTCCAGAGCTGTGCTGTCCAATACTGGAGTACGTAGCCACAGGAAGTCATTTAAATTTAAATTAATAAAAATTAAATAGAATACAAAATTATGTTTCTCAATGAGGCCATTTAAATGCTCAGGTAGTGACATGGGGATAGTGGCTATTGCATTAGACAGCGAGGGCTGAGTATTTCCACCAGCACAGATGCATACTTGTATGAGAGACTTGTGTCCAGCTTCTTAGGGGATCAGGCACATGCCTTCTTCCACCTGAGACCACATCCTTGCTTAGCGGCTTTCTCTGCTCTGTTTTGCTTCCCTCATCCCCTTTATCCTGAGAGCACTCCCTGAACAAACCACATGCAGTGGAAATCCTACCTGATCCCCTTCTCCCATGGAACCTGGTGGAAAGCACCGTCCGGTTCGTGAGACCTGTCATTTCCAGTGTTGTGAAAGCTGTCTTCCCCCTCACTAGCTCATCCCGCATTGCCCTTGGGGGCCTGTTGTAGAATATGTGGGGTCATCTCAGACCTAGGGGACAGAGTTTTATTAAAGTAATAGTCTGTCATTCCTGCCACTGCCAGCACTGTTTCAAGATTCATTCAGGAAGTGGATAGGGCAGGGTTTGTATGTCAATTATGTTGGTGACTGTTAAATATTTGAAATATCTTCCATACAGACATTATCTTGAGATCTTTGGTCTTTAAAATGTGTAGTTTACATACTGAGTATGTTGTTTTATGGAAACTTGTTAAAACTAAAATTAAGAGACTTACATGTCAGCATTGAATACTTACAGTAATGGCTCTATGAGCTCCTGTGTGCCGGTACTAAATATTTAACCTCTTTAATTTTTATCTGTTCTCTTAATTATTGTTGTAAAATTATATTTTTATGAGATGTCACTTCCCAATATATTCTTTTTTTAGGGTAATTATTACATAGAAATCCATATTTTTGTGGAATATATTTATTTTTTATTTTACCTAACAACATTTTTTCTCTCTCTATATATATAACCTGTGCTTTTTTCAAGTATTAATTTTGTATGCAAATTCTGTATCCAAAGTAATAAGTTATGTGTGATTTATGGGTGGGTTTGTAACTGGATTTTCTCTAATACATCATATCATAATAATTAGTAGGCACAGCATTCTTTGCTTCCATACGTAGGATGGATGTTTCCTTATTCTATTAAGAATTATTATTATTCCTTAATTATTCCTATTTTCTAGTCAGTGTAATTTCATGTTTTGTCTAGGAGGAATCAGTGTCTCTTGCTACATTCAGTTATTTGATGCTTACCTAATATAGATGTTCTTAGTCTAATTACAAAATTCTCAGAAGGAGATTAAATGAAAAATCTCATTAATCTTAGTCAAAACATACCCTTTCTCTTGGAAGATTGCGTGCACACAGCTTTCAGATGGGTGGGTGCCCGGAATGGGAGGATGAAGGGGACAAAGTGACCCAGGAGAACATGTTCTTGAAAATTGTTGGTAGAATAAAATGCACTGCCTGATATTTCCTATATCCATTATTATTAGAGAATAATAATTTTCATAGATATAATGAGAAAAAAATGAAAGTAAGACGGTGGACTATGACATGAGTATTCTAGTTCCCTCCCAGCACACTCTCCAGCAAGGCGCTAGAAGCAATTGTAACATTCAGAGACAGTCACATTCCTTTTTGTCTTTTGGTGGGTGTCTGTTTTGCTTGAAATTCTATTTTTCAACTTACAATCATATTCATTTTCATACTGGTGAGATAGGTAGTCATTCAGCATTCCTATATATAATTTTTAAAAAAATTGTTTTAATTTAAGTTCAATTAATTAACATATTCTATATTATTGGTTTCAGACATAGAGGTCAGTGAGACATGAGTCTTATACAATACCCAGTGCTCATTACATCACGTGCCCTCCTTAATGTCCAGCAACCCCCAGTTTGTTTCCTATGATTAAGAGTCTCCTATGGTTTGTCTCCCCCTGTGGTTCATCTTTTTTTTTTTTTCCTCTCTTCCCCGATCCTCTATTTTGTTTCTTAAATTCCACGTGAGTGAAATCATATGATTGTCTTTCTCTGGCTGACTTACTTCATTTAGCATAACACCCTCTAGTTCCATCCACATCATTGCAAATGGCAAGATTTCATTTTTTGATGACCGAATAATATTCCATTATATATGAATGGTATATATACATGTGTGTGTGTGTGTGTATATATATGTATATATATAAAAATTTATATATATAAAATGGTATATATATGTGTATATATATAAAATGGTATATATACGTGTGTGTGTGTATATATATATATATATATATATATATATACACACATATATACCTCTTTTTTATCCATGCATCTGTTGATGGACATCTGGCTCTTTCCGTAGTTTGGCTATTGTGCACATTGCTGCTATAAACATTTGGGTGCACATGCCCCTTCGGATCACTGCATCTTTTCCTTTGGGGTAAATAACCAGTAGTGCGATTGCTGGGTCCTAGGGTAACTCTATTTTTAACTTCTTGAGGAACCTCCATACTGCTCTCCAAAATGGATGTACTAACTTTCATTCTCACCAACAGTGTTAGAGGGTTTCCCTTTTTCTGCATCCTCACCAACATTTATTATTTCCTGACTTGTTCATTTTAGCTGTTCTGACTTTTGTGAGGTGGTAATAATACATACATATATAATCTTATAAATCAGCAAATCATTTGCAGAAGTTTATTTTACCATGGTTTTATCTTTTCTAACCTTCTTCTTATTCCTAATTGATATGATAATATTAAAATATATTATATTCTAATGATACATGATGGCATTGGTTTTTCTCTTGATTGAGTTAGCATTTATTTCTGCCTTCTTTCACTTTGGTGAGTGCTTCCTTTCTTAGGCACATTTATTTTTAATTTTTATTTTTTAAAAAGATCTTATTTATATTTTTGAGAGAGAGTGAAAGAGAGTACATGGGGAGGGGGGTGCAGAGGGAGAGGAAGAAGCGGACTCCCCACTGAGTAGGGAGCCCAACATGGGGCCTGATCCCAGGACCCTGACTGAGATCATGGCCTGAGTTGAAGGCAGAAGCTGAACAAAATGAGCCACCCAGGTGCCTCTCTTAGACACATTTTAAAATGTCAGCAATTTATTTCAGTTAAGTGTTTTTGCATGTGTGTAGGAGGCTAAACCATGGTTTATTTTTTTTGCTCTTACCTGATGTGAGACAGGACATATACCCTGTTATACACATTTAGACAGTCTCAAATACTTTTTTTTTTTTTTAATTTGACAGAGAGAGATCACAAGTAGACAGAGAGGCAGGCAGAGAGAGAAATAGAGGGAAGTAGGCTTCCTGTTGAGCAGAGAGCCTGATGCGGGACTCGATCCCTGGATCCTGAGATCATGACGTGAGCAGAAGGCAGCAGCTTAACCCACTGAGCCACCCAGGGGCCCTCAAATACTTTTATATATGAAGTCTGTGTATAGACTTTCTGATGTGGATATCACTGAATACATCTGTATAGAAAATCAAAGGAAGTATAAAATAGTGTGAAATACTACATTCTCTATTTGGATTTTATGGACACTTAGTTTATGCCAGTTTTGTACCAGTTTCTTTCACACATCAGCGGATCCAAAATCAAATCCAATTCTGATTTTTAAAGTCTTGGAAGAATTAAAAATGTAGTGTATTTGAATGCCATTGAATACCATTTGAATAGGATAGAGCTAGAATACTCATTTTTGGATGCCTTTTTGGTTGGTATAGAACTATGCATCAGTACTAAGCAGCTGGATGAAAATGGTCATCAGTCTCACCTTACAGCTGACCATATGTTGGGTCCAGTGTCACTAACCTTTTAAGAGAGCTTCCAGAAAGGGGATTATTAGCCTAACGTCGATGGATGTCAAAGATTTTGTATAATACCAAAATATCCCTTTATTTATGCCTTTCCTTATACTAATTTAAGGATTCCTTTATAGTACTTTGACCGGTCTTTGCTTTGAGAATGTACCCGTCTTTATCTCTACTCTATTACCTATGTAATTGTTATATCATAGGGAGTGATGTGAAGCATACACTTTGTTCATAGATCACACAATTGGATAACTCTTGAAAATGTTTATTCTGATTAGAATGTTGAGAGGGTATATCCCTAACTTTCAGGAATTTTAAAACAACTCTACTTGATAATGTGAGAAATAGATATCTGCAGAAGGAAGAGCAAAGTGTTGGCCACTATATTGGTAAAAACTACATCAATATAAATGAGTACACCATTTATTTAAATAATTGCTGATAAAATCCCATGACCCTGTCTTATAAGATGATAGATCCATACCCTAACCCCACCCCCCACCAACTGTTTAATTTTTTGAAGACTTCTTTAAAAATGCTAAATGCTTGGTCCTGACAGGAAACATGTGCTAACAGAGGATGGAACAGAAGAATGGCAGCTCTTTCACGGGGTTTATCCTGCTGGGGTTCTCTGACCAGCCTCAACTGGAGCTAGTCCTCTTTGTGGTTCTCCTCATCTTCTACCTGTTCACTCTGCTGGGAAACACCACCATCATTGCCTTGTCTCACCTCGACCCACATCTTCAGACTCCCATGTACTTTTTCCTCTCCAACCTAAGCTTCCTGGACCTGTGTTACACAACAAGCACTGTCCCACAGCTCCTGGTTCATCTCAGGAGAGCAGACAAGTCTATCTCCTTTGGTGGCTGTGTGACTCAACTTTTCATCTCTCTAGGGTTGGGGTCCACGGAATGCATTCTCTTAGGGGTCATGGCGTTTGACCGCTATGCAGCCATCTGCAAGCCCCTGCAGTACACCGTGATCATGCACCCCCGTCTCTGTGCCCTCATGGCTTCTGCGTCATGGTTCTTTGGTTTTGCCAACTCTTCACTGGAGACAGTGCTCACATTCCTTTTACCACTTTGCGGGAGAAATAAAATAGACCACTTCCTTTGTGAGGTCCCCCCACTGCTCAAGCTTGCCTGTGTAGACACCACTGTGAATGAGTCTGTACTCTTCTTTGTAGGTGTGGTCATTCTCCTCATACCTGTGACATTAATCACAGTCTCCTATGGTCGGATTGTTAGGGCAGTCTTAAGAATAAAGTCATCTGCAGGGCAGAGGAAAGCGTTTGGCACATGTGGGTCCCACATCACAGTGGTCTCCCTGTTCTATGGCACAGCCATCTATGCTTACCTCCAGCCCAGCAACAACTACTCCCAGGATCAGGGCAAGTTTGTTGCTCTGTTCTACACCATCATCACCCCCATGGTCAACCCCATCATATATACACTGCGGAACAAGGATGTGACGGGGGCAATGAAGAAGGTGCTTTGCAGGGGCCAGGACTCCAGATGACTGGGCAGGGAAGACCCTTTGATGGAGTACTTTGAATGCTAGAGCTTTTAAGATAATTTTCCCCTTTCCCTGTCATCCAAAATTTCTTCTGACAACTGTTCTGTGGGAATTTCCTTACCTGATGCTTTTATGTAAGTCAGTGATCAAAATCTAAGTCCATGGATTCATGCAGCCTCCAGAGATATGACCTAGTGTCCTAGAGCATCTGCATCATAGTATTATTTTTTAAAACTCTGCAGTTTTTTTAAGAGCCCTTCCCAATCATTTGGGAACACTATTCCATTTCTACTTGCAAGAAGACATTCAAACACATACTATATAGGCATAGGGAAGAAAGGAACCAATGCAACACTACAGGAAATATTAGCCTTTTAGCATTTTCTGGCAATTGTTGGGAGCCATTTCACTTACTCTCATATTTTGTGATCATGACTCCTATTGGGAGACCCATAGGCTGACTGTATCACAGTGTTTTCACAGAAGGAGGTGGGCAACTGTGAAACAAAATTTCAGCTCAAAGAAAACCCTTCTAACATCAATCCTGATAAATCCATTTGGATATCAGGACCTGGTGTGATGTCTCCAGTTTGACAGTGGTTTTATGTAGACTTTGTCACAAGAGGGGGAGGATATGATGCATATCTGCCAGTGACAATGGGAGCATCAGCTGGTAATACTCTGGAGAGTACTTATGTGTAATAAGAAGCATCCATGTAAGTAAACAAGTTGGTTATGTAGCTCGTGAGCCATCCTGTTCATTAAAAATGACTTTCTTTTTTAAAGTTTTTTTTAATAATTTTTAAATTTTTTAATAAACATATAATGTATTATTAGCCCCTAGGGGTACAGGTCTGTGATTTGCCAGGTTTATACACTTCACAGCACTCACCATAGCACAGATCTTCCCCAATGTCCATAACCCACCACCCTCTCCCTAACCCCCTACCCCTGGCAACCCTCAGTTTGTTTTGTGAGATTAAGAGTCTCTTATGGTTTATCTCCCTCCCGATCCTATCGTGTTTCATTTATTCTTTTCCTACCCCTCAAGCCCCCCACGTTGAATCTCCACTTCCTCATATCAGGAAGATCATATGATAGTTATCTTTCTCCAACTGACTTATTTTGCTAAGCATAATACCCTCTAGTTCCATCCACATTGTTGCAAATGGCAAGATTGCCTTTCTTTTGATGGCTGTATAGTATTCCTATATATATATGTGTGTGTATATATATATGTGTGTATATATACACATATACACACATATATATATACACACACACATGTATATATATATATGTATATGTATATATACACATACACACCACATCTTCTTTATCCATTCATCTGTTGATGAACATCTAGGTTCTTTCTATAGTTTGGCTATTGTGGACATTGCTGCTATAAACATTCGGTGCACATGCCCCTTCGGATCACTACGTTTGTATCTTTAGGGTAAATACCCAGTAGTGCGATTGCTGGGTCATAGGGTAGCTCTACTTTCAACTTTTTGAGGAACCTCCATGCTGTTTTCCAGAGTGGTTGCACCAGCTTGCATTCCCACCAGCAGTGTAGGAGGGTTCCCCTTTCTCCGCATCCTCGCCAGTATCTGTCCTTTCCTGACTTGTTAATTTTAGCCATTCTGACTGGTGTGAAATGGTATCTTATTGTGGTTTTGATTTGTATTTCCCTAATGCCGAGTGACATGGAGCACTTTTTCATGTGTCTGTTGGCCATTTAGCTGTCTTCTTTGCAGAAATGCCTGTTCATGTCCTCTGCCCATTTCTTGATTGGATTATTTATTCTTTGGGTATTGAGTTTGATAAGTTCTTTATAGATTTTGGATAAAAATGACTTTTGAAGACATTATCATATCTGAACAGTACATGACTTAAGTTCTATTTTATATTCTAACCATTTTAGCTAGTAATGCAGCAAAAATTTCAAGGGGTAAAATCCACTTAGATACTGTCTTCATAATATTTTATAAATCCTTTGATGAGGCATCAACTAATCATGGCTTCAATATCTCACATCTGCCAAAGAACCCACATAATTTGAATGCAGCGACATATTTTTTTTTAAGATTTTATTTATTTATTTGAGAGAGAATGAGTGAGAGAGAACATGAGAGAGGTGAAGGTCAGAGGGAGAAGCAGACTCCCCAAGGAGCTGGGAGGCCGATGCGGGACTCGATCCTGGAAGTCCAGGATCATGACCTGAGCCAAAGGCAGCTGCTCAACCAACTGAGCCACCCAGGCACCCCCAGAGCGACATATTTTAAAAAATGGGAAATGACCTTATTTCATAAGAGATCTCATTTCCTATGCTTACCAGATTCACCAGGAGAAAATTTAAGGGAAAAAATAAGATGCATATTACTTATTAAATATCTTCATGTATCTAAGCTTCAAAATAGCCATCTCAGCATGAACTGTCATATAATTCTAAGTTAGGAGTAATGAATATAAACATCCAGAACAATTGAACCAGACATTCTAGCCCGTAGATCTTACCTCAAGCTGTTTGCACGTTAATGTGTTTTGGGATATGGATTTGGGTTTTTGCATGTATATATTGTCATAAGCAGCCTATTTTCCCATGGAGGTTTGGAGCTTTGACAATGCCATCGTCATAGAAATGTTTCTGATTTTTGAAAGGTTTTTCCAACATGCTACACTGTAGCCCAGTACAGGTGGCTGTGTTTCTGTCTTGGGCAGGACACCTACACATAACAACTCTACTATTCCCTATCCTGATAGCTAACGGGCATCCCCAGGGCCTTGAACCCCTGAGCTGGCCATGCTCATGCCAAGTGATCTTGCTGCATTTGGAGGCTGGAAATGACAGCCAGGGGAGATCATGTACACAGTCAGTTTCGCTCTGTATCACTAAAAGCATCACAGTATTCTTACTTGAAATCAACACTTAGGATATATCTTGACACCATAGTGATGCTTCATGTATATCAGTAGGAAAACAGTTCTGTATACTGTTTATCCCCGATGGTGACAAATTTCCTGCTTTCTGTTTTGTTTCAACCACATCCTGACAGTTATATCCAAATGGTCACTGTAAAGTCCATCAAATGAACTCTCTTTGGTGCAAATCCCCTCGACGTCTCATGAAAGCACACAGCCTATTGTTCTGGGTGAGCAACTACTTTTTTGCTCTTAAGGAGACACAGAACCCTGGGGGCAAAACAGATTCATTTGCTTTAAGTGAATATTTGGGTTTTTTTTTTCTGTGTGTGTGTGTGTGTGTGTGTGTGTGTGTTGTTAGTCACCATACAGTACATCATTAGTTTTTGATGTCATGTTCCATGATTCATTGTTTGAGTATATCAACCATGCTCCATGCAATCCATACCCTCCTTAATACCCATCACCAGGCTCACCAACCCCCAACTCCCTCCCTTCTAAAACCCTCCTTTTGTTACCCAGAGTCCATAATCTGTCATGGTTCATCTCCCACTCCAATTCCCCCTCCCCCCCACTTTTCCTTTTCTTCTCCTAATGTCCCCCATGGTATTCCTTATGTTCCACAAGTAAGTGAAACCATATGATAATTAACTTTCTCTGCTTGACTTATTTCACTCAGCATAATCTCCTCCAGTCCCATCCATGCTGATGTAAAAGTTGGGTATTCATCCTTTCTGATAGCTGTGTAATATTCCATTGTATATATGGACCATATCTTATTTATCCATTCATCTGTTGAAGGGCATCTTGGCTCTTCCCACATTTTGGCGATTGTGGACATTGCTGCTATGAACATTGGGGTACATATGGCCCTTCTTTTCACTACATCTGTATCTTTGGGGTAAATACCCAGTGGTGCAATTGCTAGTCATAATGTAGCTCTATTTTTAATTTTTTGAGGAAACTACACACTGTTTTTCATAGTGGCTGTGCCAATTTGTGTTCCCACCAACAGTGTGAGACGGTTCCCCTTTCTCCACAACTTCTCCAACATTTGTTGTTTCTTGGCCTTGTCAACTTTTGTCATTCTAACTGGTGTAAGGCGGTATCTCAATGTGGTTTTCATTTGAATTTCCATGATGGCTAATGGTGATGACTTTTTATGTGTCTGTTAGGCATTTGTATGTCTTCTTTGGAGAAGTGTCTGCTCATGTCTTTTGCCCATTTCTTGACCTGATTATCTGTGTTTTGGTTGTTGAGTTTGAGGAGTTCTTTACAGATATTGGATATCAACCCTTTGTCTGTAGTGTCATTTGCAAATATTTGAATGGCATTTGGACACTTATGTTACATGGGAATAATTACAGATAATAAAGGTCTCTGGGATCCATGCTGAAATAAAAAGGAAACTACTTAAGAGTCCAAACACAAGTTCAGGATTGTTCCATAATGTTTTTCTAATGTTAGGAATCTGCTCCCCATGGTGTCCATGCCTTGTCTGTAACAGACTCCAAGGTTGTATAAATCACCAATATTATTTGGACTGTTTCCTTCTGCGTGTTCACCAACAATTGTGGCATGGCTCTGGACTTGTACCTAAGGCTTGGCTAAATTATTTTATTCATCTGTGTTTAGCCTCTGGAGGTCAGGACGATCATGATGCTCTAGAGCAAGTCATGGATTCTTCCAGCTCTTCTGCTTCCTGAGGAATACAAGGCACACACCATTGGCTTAGGTAGTGATGGCAGAGACCCAGAATGTCAATCAGACTCACATGAAATGCAGTTTTTAACAGCAGATGATTCATTACCAGTTAGCGAAGGATACCAAGTAGCAGGAGTGCGTGCAGGAGGCCCCAGAGCCATCAGACACAGCCTGGCAGACCCCTTCACTGCAACGGAAAGCATTTTTCTTCTCAAATGTGAGACAGAACTAGTGTGGTATGAGTCAGCACAGAGAAAGCTTGGGGGGATTCTCACATTATGTGTCCCTACCTTCATCACCCTGTCCTGGCTTTAGGACTGTCATTTGTTAGCATATCTGCAGTGTGTAGAGTGGAGGTTCTAAACAGACCCTCTGCATCATGCTGGAATCACTACTAGGTCAGAAATCACAGCACAGCCACCCCTGTCATCCCTGTCGCTCAGAGTCTGTGCATTTCAGTTACTGGTTGCCAGAGTTCTGCTCTGTCCAGGCTCAGTGAGGAGGGAGGAACAGGTTATAGGTCCCTTTGAGCTCTTTCCTTCGCAGGTGGCTTCTTTTCAGATGCTTGTCTTGTAATACAGGTGAGAAGTTCTTTCCTGGCTGTGGTATTGCAGCGTATTTCAGACCTGGTCTTGCAGACTCTGGTAACCACTGTGCATGGGATTGTGGTTTGCTGGGAAGGTGGGCTCTGTGTCAGTACAGAAACGAGTGCTGCTCAGAGGGTCAGAGGATGGGGTCCCTGAGATGGTCTAGGGACTGGACACTTGCTTTGGAGAGGGAGATGTTTTCCAGTTGTTTTGGAATTAAATGAATATGAGGCAGAGTTAACAGGAGAAAACCCCTGAAGTTTTATTACCTGCACATGGAGGCCCAATAATGAAATTGAGACCCAAAGAAATGATTAAGGCAGGCAGTTTTTATACCTTTTGTACAGAGAGAAGAAATGTGTGAGGAATTTGATGGGAAAATGAAAAGAGGTGTTTGGGAGCTTTAGTTATGAAGAATTCCTTTTTATTTTTTTCTTTTTATTTATCTATTTATTATGTTCAGTTAGCCAACATATAGTACATCATTAGTTTTTGATGTTGTGTTCAACAATTCATTAGATGTGTGTAACACCCACTGCTCAACACATCACAAGGACTTTGGGCTAATAAAAAATTAGAAAGGTTTATTTCTACAGTTTTCTCAACTTTAAGGTCTCACCTATGATGATTAGGATGTCTTTTGCTTCTTAGTCCTGGTCAGGTGTCTTTCATATGGGAGATTTATTTCCTGCTTTCAGGGCACAGAGTGCAGTATGATGTTCTTGCACTTGCTGTTTCTCAAGTAGCTTCCATTCAAAATAATCACTATGTCATTGAAGTCCATTTTGGGCTGGCCAGTCCCGGGACCCCTATATTTGCTTCATTTAAAAAGTTAATTTATTCTTTAACTTAAATTTTAGTTATTTAATATACAGTGCAATATTGGCTTCTATAGAACTCATTGATCACTTACATACAACACCTGGTACTCATTACAACAGGTGCCCTCCTTAATGCCCATCATCTATTTAGCCCATCCCCTACCCACCTCCCTTCATCATCCCTCAATTTGTTCTCTATTGTTAAAAGTCACTTAGCATAATACATTCCAGCTCCATTAATGTTGCAAATGACAAGATTTCTTTCCTTTGGTGGCTGAGGAACATCCCATTCCATATATATTCCACATCTTCTTTATCCATTCATCAGTCAATGGACATTTGGGCTTTCTCCATAGTTTGACTGTTGTTGATATTGCTGTTGATATTGTTGATAAACATTGGGGTGCATATAACCCTTCATGTCTGTATTTTTTTTTTTTTTTGTATCCTTCAAGTAAATGCCTAGTAGTGCAATTGCTGGATTGGAGCATAGTTTTATTTTTAACTTTTTGAGGAACCTCCATACTGTTCCCTGGAATGGCCGCACCAGTTTGCATTCCCACCAATGGTGCTAGAGGGTTTGCCTTTCTCCACATCCTCGCCAACACCAGTTGTTTCCTGAGTTGTTGATTTTAGCCATTCTGACAGGTGTGAGGTGGTATCTCTTTGTGGTTTTTATTTTTATTTTCCTGATGATGAGTGATGTTGAGCATCTTTTCATGCATGTAATCCATCTGCAATGTTCTTTGGAAATGTGTCTGTTCACGTCTTCTGCCCATTTCTTAATTAGATTATTTATTTTTTGGGTGTTGAGTTTGGTGAGTTCTTTATAAATTTTGGATATTAACCCTTTATCAGAGATGTCATTTGCAAATATCTCCTCCCAATCCATAGGTTGCCTTTTGGTTTTGTTGATTGTTTTCTTTGCTGTGCAGAAGCTTTTTATCTTGCTGAAGTCCCAGTAGTTCATTTTTGCTTTTGTTGCCTCTCTTCTGGTGACATGTCTAATAAGAAGTTGCTGCGGTTGAGGTCGAAGAGGTTTCTGTCTGTGTTCTCCTCTAGGATTTTTATGGTTTCCTGTTTCACATTTAGGTTTTTCATCCATGTTGAATTTATTTTTGTGTATGGGGTAAAAAAGTTGTCCAGTTTCATTCTTCTCAATGTGGCTGTCCAATTTTCCCAACATCATCTGTTGAAGAGACTTTTTTTTTATTGGGTATATTTTCCTGCTTTGTTGAAGATTAGTTGACCACAGAGTTGAAGATCCATTTCTGGGTTCTCTATTCTATTCCACTGATTGTCTCTGTGTGCCAGTACCATACTGACTTAATGCCTGCGGCTTTGTAATATATGTTGAAATCCAGAATTGTGATGCCTCCAGTTTTATTTTTCTTTTTCAGAATTGCTT
>NW_025421964.1:0-40371 GCF_011764305.1 Mustela putorius furo
TTAATAAAATCAGACTTAATGAAAGCTTTCAACATTTATGCTTTGACTTAGTCTTCATCTGAGGTTGTGTTCTCTATGACACACCCTTGGTTTGATTTTTACTTTAGGTTTGACACTTTATTGAGAATTAATTACCAGCTGGAGAGACCAAAAACAAACAAAAACAACAAACAAATCAAAACAAAAAACAAAAAACAAAAAAACAGGGGTTGTGGTGCCTGGGTTGGCTCAGTTGGTTAAAGCTTACTTACTGCTCAGGTCATGATTCCAAGGGGGTCATGGGTTCGAGCCCTAAATCAGGCTCTCTGTCCTAGGGAGCATGCTTTCCTCCCCCTCTCTCTCTGCCTGCCTTCTCCTACTTGTGATCCTGTCTTCAAATATTACGATAAATAAAAATTCAAAACACAACCAACACAACTAAAAAACCATTCAATGCTCAAATGATGAAAGGTTGCGGTGCTAAGTTTCTATATTCTCCTTTGGACACCTTTTTTTTTTTTCCCCCGAGCTCATTCTTACTGAAGTAGTTACTTTCTAACGGAGCAATAATGTGAACTCAGGTGCCATTATTTTCTCCAAAACCTTTCTACCTAAAGCTCAAAGGCAATATTCTACTCCAAAGTGGTCAATTAATGCAAATATTTGACAACACATGCTGTCATCTCCCCTTTTCTACGCTATTATAATAGCACTCTCACTACCTTTCCCTTATGTTAGAGCCAAGGTTCACAGATTCAGATGTTCGGTTATGGACAACACCTCATGATATTCATTATTCTCTAAGTAAACCTTGGCAGGGGTTCCTTCAAAAATACTAAAATGCTTAAGATGACAATAACTTTTAATTATCTCCATTATATCAATCCATTCATTTGTTTGATAATCGATCTTGGCTGGCATTTTCCACAGTTTGGTGGACATTGGCTAGATATGAAACATTGGGGTGCATATGGTCCCTCTTTTCACTACATCTATATCTTCTTTTTGGGTAATATACCCAGTAGATTGTTAGTGCAATTGGCCAGATCATAGGGTATTTTCTATTTTCTATTTTTCAATTTTTTGAGGAAATCTTCACATACTGTTTTCCCAAGTGGCTGCACAACTTGCATTCCCACCAGCTGTTGTAAGAGGGTTCCCCTTTCTCCACATCCTCTCCCAACACTTGTTTGTTTTCCTCTTTCTCTTTCCTTGTTAATTTTTGCCATTCTAACCTGGTGTGTAAGGTGGTATCTCAACCCCATATACCTTTGTACATACAGCAAACCCTGTTTGCTAAAGCCGGTTTGGGTTACACTTTCTATGCCGTTGTTCCAAAAAGAAATTCAATGGATCTGCTTTAATAAGGAGTTGGATCTTTATCTCTAAACAGCATTGACAGACATTAAAAGATTTCCTGTAGATATAACATATAAATTACATTTGGAAAAAAAAAAAAATGCTGTGCCTGCAATAGGGAGAATGAATAGGGAAGAGTCCAAAAAAGATGGGGACAAGATCAGTGTGTAGGCCAATGGAGGAATCTAGGTGATAGAAGGGTGTGGCTTAGAATAGAACAGGGCTAAAAGAGACATGCTCAGATTTAGAATATTTAACAGAAAGACTCATCATGAATTGATAGTGAATTAGATACATGGGTGGGGAAAGGGAAATGTCATAGCTGATGAAAAGAAACGGGGATTTTTAGCTTTTTGCAGTCAGATGCATGGCAGGATCAGTTTAGTGTGATAGAAGATACTGAAACAGAATGTTTTTTCATTAGAAGATAACTAATTCTTTCTTAAACTATATTGAATATTATATGCCTTTGAAACATCTAAATGGAGATGTGTTGAGTACACAATTGGGTATTTGAAACTGAGAAAATAAACTTTTGGCTGGACATCTAAATTTGTGGGCCATTAAGTTAAATTGGACATAAATTCTTCAGGGCATGTAACCTGTTTTGTGAGCATTTTAGAATCTCTCTTTCTTTTGTTAATTAATTAAAAAAAAATCGTAGTTGTCACCTGTTTCACATGTAGAGAAATTTTCTTTCCCCTAGAAATTTGTTAGCTCTTGGGGAATGGGAAATTTACTTCTATTACCCAGGAGAGCAGCTTGTACTTGCAAGAGTTTAATAAAATTTGCTTAGTAAATAAGGAATGCAAAGGCTATTGTCTCTCTCTAGCATTTTAACTCGATTTTTTTCTTCTTTTCTTATAATTTCAAATATGGCTTTTAAAGTTTCTTTGTTCCAACTCTCATCCATGTATATGTCCACCTGTCTTGCTTTGTTTTTTCTTTGTCCTGGTACTCACTTACAAAGGACCATTTATAAACAGCTCTGCCCTGATTTCTGTCTACATGCAAAGACCAAGAGTGTATAAGTATTTTCTGCACAATTCTTGTTTCTCCTTTGTGTGTTCATACTGAAGCCAGAGAGTAGTGGAAAGGGAGAGATGGAGGGAGATTCTATGTGATGAATTTTTTGATACAGAGGGTTTTGCTTTCATTTTTACTTATTTTTATCCTTTAGCTTACAGTGCAGAAAGGAAAAGTATTAAGGATGAATGACATATGTGCAAAACTTGAGCTGTTCCATGGGGGGCTGTATTTCAATTTTCTTGAATCCTTCAAAAGAACTAGAGGAATTCATGAAGGTGTGTCATCACTGACCCACTTTAAGATTTATCACAAAATAATCTGTTTCATTTATGTAGCAAAAGTGTCTGTTAGATGACCAACATAAAAGTGGATTTAACTCTGGGATAACCTGCATGGCTCAGTGACCTGGTAACCTCTGCCTTTGGCTCAGATCATGGGTCTCAGGGTCCTGGGATCGAGCCCTGCGTTGGGCTCTCTGCTAAGCAGGGAGCCTGCTTCCCCCCTCTCTCTCTGCCTGCCTCTCTGCCTACTGTGCTCTCTCTCTCTCCCTGTGTCAACTAAATAAATAAAATCTTAAAAAAAAAAAAAGTGGATTTAACTCAAAGAGTAACAGGAACTTCTTTAGCTTATTGCCACAGCTGCAATATGAACCAACACATTCTGGGTCTATACCCGCCACAGATACAGACAAGTCCAAAAACAGCTAGCCAAGTGGATAAGAGTAATGTTAAACTGGCCTCAGCTGCAGGTCCCTCTCTGCATATCTTCCCATGGCAGAATGGCCCTTCATTGCCAAGACGAATACAATCATTTGTCACGCAAATTATACGTTTCTGAATGCCAGAGACTGAAAGACAATGGCACCTGGAACTAGCGTATACTCACCAAACGCCCATTATAAAATGAGATCATGTTGGAAAATGTGCAGGTGTTGATCTCCAACAGCTTTATTCAAGGAAATAAAATGTTTGGGCATAGAGCCACAGGTACTTGTTTCAGCCTTTTCTTTTTCTTAAAAACAAACAAACAAAAAACTATCTAGTGGCATATTAGCCTGGGATAGCTTATATTTTCAATCAAGGTTTGATTGCCTTATAAATCCTCTTTTGTGGAACAGGAAATTTTAATAGAATGGAATTTTGACCATGCAAATATTGTAGAAAAATGGCACTTACAAAATGACGAATTTATTCACTTCTGTGCGGTTAATATAAATTTTCATATTGTCAACTCAATTGCAGTGACCTCTATGCTTCTTTGAGAGATCTGAATAAAAATCAGACTAACTGTAAGTGAATTAGCTTACTCTCTGTAAAAAGCCTTTTGTTATTCCTTACCAGTCTATGTGGTATGTACAAGCTCACTTTAAACTAGGCATCCACATGAACCCAATTCTTGCACCAAACTGCTGTCTTCAGTTCTTTGCCAAGTCCCCAGAAATCCTTCAAGCCATGCCCATACCTGACATTCTGCCTCTCAGACAGAATGTTCCAGTGATTACAAACATTCTGTTAGCACTAAGGAAATTCCCTTTTTGTCCTAAATGCAGTTTCTAGGAGCGTGGGTGCTGATCCACTAGGGCTATCATCAGTCCAGTTACTCTGCAGAGTATCTCTCCTTGGGGGTCTCTTGGAGCCTTTAGAGTTCTAAAGCTTCATGTTGGTCCATCTCATCTCAGAGCAAGGACAGGAGAGAGGAAAGAATGGTATTGAGAAGACGAATAACGATTTTCTTTGGTATTGAACTTTTCCAGAGGGCCCCCGGTGCATTTCAGAGCCAGGTAAAACTTCTTTTCAAGCTTTTATTTACTGTCCCTTTTCTCCCTGGGATCCAGATATAGGTCCAAGATAACTTGCATAACCTCTAAAAGCAGCCAACATCCTTCTCAATATTTTTGTCTGAGGGCTTTGATTTTCTTATAAACTTAAGATCTTCATCCCTGGCTCCTTCATCCCCTAGGACAGATTTCATTGTGAGATGCTCCTTAATCCCCTGAAAATATACTTTCTTGGGCCATCCAACCATTTTCCAATTCTATCTAAATTCCAACATTGATTCATAAATCAACAAATATTTATTGAATCTCTATCATTGACTAGACATTTCAAATACACCTTTGACTACTCATCAGTATTTCTCACTAATTTTTATTTGCTGAAGAATATTGTCCTGCATGGCCATTAGAAGCAAAATCCAAAAAGAGGAATTTGTTTAATTACTTTTTGGCAAAAAAAAAAAAAACAAAAAAAAAAAACACAAAAAAACAAAAAAGACAAACAAACAAACAAAAAAAACCCCACAGATGTAACATTGAAATAACAAAATAACATTTACTCCAAAAGTTGTGCCTTAGCTCATATGCAATTTTGTGTGTGTGTGCCATTACATGTTGTTGACATTTTCTGAGGGTTAGCTGATATCAAAGATTCTCTTGACCTCTACCAACTTGCCCTTTTTCAAGGAATGGGAGACTACAAAATACACTTACTGTGCTCTCTAAACACATTCTCTCAACAGCTTTACCCAACCTTCAATGCATACCACGCCATCTCCTTTACTGCAGAGGGTGAGTGATAAATCTTGACTGGCAGAACTTGGTTTCAAAATTTCTTCAAACATCCTTCATAGATAACCTTAAATTTCACTTCAGTCTGTGAGGGTACTTCACACCTCCTGAACTGGCTTTTGGAGGATCTGCTAAAAACCTGAGACAAAAGGGAGAATTGTATGTTACATGCTATTAGAGTCAGTTTTTTGAGCCTCTTCTTTATTAGGATAGCTTGGTCTAGGCAGTGGTGTGCAAGGGCTAATGTGGGGTAAAGGTGAGCCTTCTCTTCATAGCACATGCACTTAAAATCCACCAAGGAAACAAGACAGATTAAATTTCTCAGAGTTCTTTCTCACCCCTCTCTTTGTTGTAACACTTTCACAGAATAATATTTATGATGACACTCTCATCAATCAGATTAAATTTCCACTTCTTAGGACTCCCTTCTCTTTTTTTGGTCAATGATGAGAAACTATTAGATACCATTTGGTACCCAGGGTAAAGGAGAGGACAAGGAGGAGAGAAAAGCCAGAGAGCCATGGCATTAAAATATAATGACCTAAAAGTAAACTTGTGAAATAATCAATCAGCTGTTTAATGTTTGTTCTTCACCATATTTTTCCTATTTTATCTTCTTTTGCATTCTTTTCATGTCAACTTCCCTTTTGTAATTCATCACCTCACTATGAAAGGATCACTGTAGATAAAAGCCTTCAAAATTATCTCATTGAGATATAGCATGGATTTTCTGTGTCAAGAGCCCTCAAATTTTTATTTAAAATCTTTAAAACATTATCAACTCCACATTAGTGGAGTAGTAACTGGACGAAAAAGAAAACTATGACATGAGAGAAAACAGCATTTCACAGAGATCAGCAGGTATACAACAGATCAAAAATCGAGTGTCTTCTTAAAACAAAATGATTGCTCTGTGAAGACCTCTATTAAACTAGGCATAAAGAATAAATTTATGAAAATCATTCTCTTTGCTAAAATATTTTCAGAAGTAGATCACAATGAAAAGAATATCCTAGTACTCCCTAATTAGAGTACACACTGAGCTGGAAGCCTAGGTACCTTTAAAAGTATTATTCGTAGCATGAAATCTTCTATAAAGAAAAAGATAATCTCTAAAGCTTTAATTCACGTATTTAGGTTGAATAAACTTCCAAAAGAGCAAATAGTTATTCTTGGATTATTATGGAGTTAGAAATAAAGTTAAATACAGATGCATTTCTTAGATTTTTCTACCTGGAGAGGTATCATTCTCACAGCAATTTAGCTGATGGTACACTTGTGGATTAAAAAAAAAAAAAGGGAAGTGATGTATATCCTTCTCCTACAGAGAAAACGTGGTAGTAAATACAATAAAAACAGCAATTCACTTCAAATAGCACTTTACAATTTAGAGAGCATTTTCACATTTTTAATCTTCTATTCTTAAAGTAAGTTCTCAGAGTTCATTTTTATCACCCTTACTTTACAGACAAAAGGAATACAACTCAAAGAAAGTAAGATTTGCCCAGTATCACATAACTACTTAATGACAGAGCTGGGACTTGCAACCCAGATTTCCACAGCTTTTTGCACCAGTTCTAAGGCTCTTTTTGCTACCCTATAACTGCCTTAGGTAGAATTCTCATTGCTTGATTAGGAAAGAGGCTAAACAAGAGTAAGATGTTTATTCAGCAATGAAATTATTAATTGGCTACCACATAAGGACATATATGCATCACTGTAAAAACTTTGAAACCTTTGAAATATGCAAAAAGATTAAGTGGAAAGCAGAGCATTTTCTAGCAGACCCTTCTAGGGTTATCCAATTCCACAGGAGTCTGAGCCTTCTCTTGCATGGCGTCTTACAACTCCGCAAATTGTAAAAAACAAAAACAAAAACAAACCTGATGGTAATAGAAATAATTTTTTCCATAAAGACAAGATTTGGCCCATGGAGATTAAATTCCACCCCAAAGATGGTGACCAGTTTTTCATTAATCTGCAAATTCACTGGCCTATATGTATGTCTGTTTTTTCCAGTCTCCTTTGAGCCAGTTTTAACTTTTACTGGTCTCCTCCTTAACTATTGAGTTAAATAAAAACATTTGATACATGTTTATTTTTTATTAGTATGAGAGTCATAATTTTACTTTTTGAAAAATATCCTTATCACATGAAATGAAATATGTACTCTACAAGAAATCACCATCTGATAAGGACAGATATATAAATAAACAGAATGAGAAATGTCAAATAATACAGATTTGTGAAAAATGAACTGTACAATGGAATTGGAGAGGAATGGCTTAGCTGAATCTTGAAAAATGGAGAAAAAGAGAAACCACAAAAGGTAGATGTACTATGGTCACCCATGTTTAAGAACATAAATTCAACCACAAACAGTGATAAAGCAATCTGTTTGGCATTAATGCGACATCATTCTTTAGCATCGTCACAAATCAAAACAAATAATCTCCAATATGAAATATCCTACCTAGGCTACAGTATGGGAGTCAAATGAAGTGGGAAATTGTGCTACCATTTATCAAATACAATCTTTTTTTGCCAAGCTGTATATACAGTCCCTAAAAGATTCGTTCGTTAATTATAACTATTTCAGCCAAATAATTTTGTCTTTGTAAAGACTAGATACTTATTAAGAGCAAGCTCTTTTTCTTTCTTTTTCTTTTTTTTTTCTAAGAGCAAGTTCTTTTTCTAACTCATCTCATTAGCTAACTTGACAGTAAGAAAAGATTATTGCCCATAAAATTCATTTCATAGATATTTGATGAATTTAATGAAGAGTTGAGTTCATGCTGGTACCTCCTCTTGAAGTGTTCTGACCTCTAAAAATTCCATTCATTCTTCAAAGATTCTCAAAGTTTCCTCCTACTTGAAATCTCTGCCTGAATCAGACAACAACTTTTGGTTCATTTAGATTACCTCATCTCTCTGAATAGTATTGGTTTCATTATGTCTTGTAGTATATAACTGTTGATAGTTTAGATCATCATATTTTTGCCTCTTAGAATCTAATCTCCTTGAGGTCAAGGTCCTTATTTATGTATCTGTGTAACTCTCAAATGTTTGTCATAGTCCTTTTACAAATATCTGTTGCATGAACTTTATTTTTTAATGTTCACTTTGTGCTAAAAATGCTTGACAAAAAAAAAAAAAAACTTTGAACATAGGAAAATAGAAATTGTTTTCCCTAAATAGTTTATTTTCTTGAGACAGTAATCTCAATTACTCCATAATTAGTTTTGAAATTTGTCTTAGTACAAACAAAAATTATCTGAGCTTCTACTCAACAGTCTGATAAATATGGAAAATTTATAGAAGCTACATATATATATATATATATTCCACAATATATAAAAATAGTGCATAAGGAAATGATATTAAGAATTAAGGAGAGCAGGAAATTTTATAGACACAGAAACTGCTTTGTAGCAACACTGTGATTTACTGAGCTTTATTTTTACCAATAATATCCCCTCCAGCCTGCATGTGAGTGTATAATATATTCCAAACCTAATAAAAATGACTATGTTGGAGCATTTTATATATTTCAGAAAATTAGTCAATTTTTACATCATCTGAGGTTCTGTAAATTACTATTTTCATGAGGAATAAAAATCTGTCCATAAATAATCTATTCTGAGACACTGGCAAGTCACACAACACTATGACTGCATTAGTAATTCATCCCACCAAGTGAATAATTTGTACAAAAATATCCTAGCACAAGCCAAACAAAGGGATCATCCAGAGAATGTGGGATATAAGGTAGCTATCTCAAGATTATGTGGTCTGAGGGAAGCCCCTAGCCGTAAAGGTAAGAAACAAGGGAGCCTGAAGTGAGGGAGAACAGGGACTGATTTCATGTCAGGTTGATTCAAAGATTGGTATGACTAAGGAAAATGCTAGATGCATGAAAATAGAGTTCTTAACTTGACAACTTTAAAAATCACTTCTTTCTTTTAGTATTATTATAGATTGAATGATCTTCACCCAAGCGAAATGATGAAGTCCTAACCCCTAGTATCTGTCCCAGGGACTTGCTATGGAAATAGGATCATTGCAGATGTAATTAGCTAATATGATGTCACACTGGAGTTGTGTGGGCTCTTCCTCTAATTTGATTAATGCCTTTATAAGAAGAGGGATATTTGGGGGCACCTGGGTGGCTCAGTGGGTTAAGCCTCTGCCTTCCGCTCAGGTCATGATTCCAAAGTCCTGGGATCACGCCTCTCATCTGGCTCTCTGCTCATCAGGGGGTCTTCTTCCCCCTCCTCCTCTGCCTGTTTCTCTGTCTACTTGTGATCTCTCTCTCTCCTTCTGTCAAATAAATAACAAAATCTTAAAAAAAAAAAAAAGGGAAATTTGGGGCATTCGGGTGGCTCAGTTGGCTGAGCCTCGAGTTCTTGATTTCAGCTCAGATCATGACCCCAGGGTTGTGGGATCGAACCCCACATAGGGCTCCACATTCAGCTTGGAATCTGCTTGTCCCTTTCCCTCTTCTCTGCCTCTCTCTGTCAAACAAATAATTAAGTAAATAAAATCTTTAAAAAAAAATAGGAAGAGGGAAATTTGGATATAGGTATAGAAGATGATAGTCACGTGATGTTGGAGGCAGAGATTGCAGGGATGCATCCGCAAGCAAGGAATACCTGGAGCCACCAGAAGCTGGAAACGGCAAAGAAGCATGCTCCTTGAGAGCTTTTGGAGAGAGCACAATTCTGCCAACCCCTTGATTTCAGATTTATGGCCTCCAGAACAATGGGAGAATAAAATTCTGTTGTCCTAAGACACCCAGTTTGTGGCACATTAGGAAAATAAGATAAATATCTTCCTAGTTACCAAAGGAACAAAGTCTATTTTAAGTAGCAGCTTTCATCTACTTAACCTTGGTGATCACAGTGACTGGATAACGTGTGGCATAATATCACTAGCATAGAAAAATAGAACACTGAACACTTGTAGTATGGTTGTCATAAAATCGATATCAAAATATGGATAATGATGGTAGCAATGATTATCATGTGGCTGATGCATGATCTTTAATCTTCATAACCATAGATGGCAGGCAATATTATCTTCATTTTACAGAAAAGGAAAAGGAAGCGTAAGTAGGTTAGGAATTATCGCAAGGTAAAATGTCACAGTTTAAATTCAGGCCTTTCTGATTCCGTGCAATATTCTTCTGCACACTGCCTTTCACCTTTCTTATAAATCTACACAATAACAAACAATTTGATTAATATCTGTTAATTGAACTGACTATACATGTAGGCCTTTAAAGTTTCATCCTGTAACAAACCAATGGAAAGGAGTTGCTCAAACATTATAAGCACTTATCTGAATTCTTTTAGTCCTGTCAATCAGCATAAGATAATTACCAGAGAACATATTTCTCCTCCTACTCACAAATTCTCCATATGTCTACAGCATGTCTTACAATTTCCCCCAAATCAAATGATTCTGACTTGCCCCTTCAGGGGAACAGCATCACATATTGATTACAATGAGAATGGGCTTTGATGTCTTCCAGCCTGTGATTCAGTTTCAGTTCCTCAGAAGCTGTGTGGATGTGGCTATTTCCTGCATCCACGGAGACCCAGTTCCTTCACTGTAAAACGAGGGTCAAGCTAGCCGCTTGGCATAATGGCAGGCACACACGAAGTTATTATTACAATTATGCCTTCAATAGTATACCTTACTTAGAACTAGGAAAATGTGTTGATTATATGAAATTGACCACAAATGTATTGTGAGTTATATAATTTAAACCATCAGCTTTCTAGTTTCTATCATCAAAAAGAATTTTTTAAAAAGACACAGAAATCAAAGAAGGCCTTTTCTTTCCTGTGTTATTTAAAGAATTTCCTACAAATCAAAACACGAAATCCTTCTGAAAAGCTAATCTTCACAATAAGAAAGAATCTGTAAAGGTTCAAATTCTACATGGGAAAAAAAATGACTTATATCAAGCTGTTTCTGCATTTCCTCTGATAAAGCACAATAGTCCTATATTTCTCATCCAAATCACTTTTGCATCACAATAGGAAGCAAATTGTAAAAATAAAAGGTTTTTACTGGGATTTTTTTTCTCACAAACTCAGTCTACCCAAATGATTGAATACTCCCCAAAAAAGAGTTGAAAGAAAAATGATGGTATCGAGGGAGACAAGAGATATTTTTAAAAATGTTATCTACTTTCAAATTAGTTCTTAAATTTTGTTTTTGTCATCATTGGGGTTAATGACAGGGAGGCAGCAAAGTGTGGTGGTTGAGAGTGTGGACTCTCCAATCAGAGTTTCGGGTTCTTTGCCAGTCTTCATCACTCACAGCTGGTGTGAGTTGGGCAAGCCATATACCCATCCATTCCTCAGTTTCATCATATGCAAAATATAAATATACATAATACTAATCTCTCAAAGTAGCTTAAAGAATTCCACAAATGCATGTAAAATGCTTTACAACAGAGCCTGGCACATAAACAAGCATCACTTGAAGTTTGAAACTATTATTAATATTCAGTCTTATAGTGTGTCTATGGGGAAATAGTAGCCAAATAGCTATTTAAAAATAAATAATACAAATAGCTGGCAGGTACTGAACACATATTCTCAGCCAGCCCCTATCGTATGTACACTATGCTATAAGCATGATTGTTTTCCCCATTTTACAGACGGTGGGACTAAAGAGTATACAGAGGAGCTATCACTTGCACACTCTAGCAGCCAGGTTTGTTTTTATTGCCCCTCAACTTTTTGTATTGTACCAAACCCTGAAGGGGACACCAAAAATACCAAAACCTTCCATCAGACCTCTTCTCCTGACACCAGGTAGGATTTTTCACCTTGAACATGGTTCTAAAGCCGTCTTCTCTAAAAGAAGAGCCTGGAATAGTGACTTGTGAAGTCACTTGAGAAAGTGATTTAACAAGGGAGTGCTTTCAGGAGAAGGAAAGAAAGAGAGGAAAACAAGATAGGGCAGGGAAGGAAGGTTAGGCAAAAATGTAATCTTGACTGGAGATGAGCTGTATCTTGGACTAATAGTTGCACCATACACTTGAGGCAAGGTAGCCCGTCCTTTGTATGCTGACTTAGTCGGTCAGGAGCTTCTGACAACCCCAGGAGCTAAGGAGCAAAGGAAGCATGATCTCCTGAGCAAGGCAGCTCCTATTCCTCCAGAGTCAATGCACTGACCAAGGGGCAGCTGTGAGCCCTTAGAAACCACCCGTCCAACATCTGGAAAAAAGAAACATTGGCCCAGTGAATGGGCACCAGTAACATATACTGCTGTCCATCTTTTGTTGTTCACCATCCCCTTTAGTCAATGAGCTCTCCGACTGAACATGGGCTCAACTCTAGAAATTAGGCAAAGAGCTTTGACTCTTATTGGATAGCTCAACATTTTGCTTGTTTATTTTAAGTACATATTTATAAATATAATATCAATAAGAATATAATATAAAATATAAATATACTTTTCTTCAGTACTTTTGTTGGCTACCTATCTGTTTTGACCTGGGGACATCATGTTCTACTAACATTTCCATAGATCATGGTGAGCCAGATGTCTGGCCCTAGTTGGTATTCTGATGTTGCTGACCATTTGGGTAATTATATTCACATTATTTCTGGCACAGAAGTGCTGCACCTGGCTTTTGTTATGCTGGGATCCTATCATCCCACCAATAGAAGGTGGGACATGTTTTCTGTCATGGCATGTCTTCCCATCAGCCCTGTGTAGAGGAAAAGATACCATAGTATCTCAGGGATACTGGCATCCTCCTTCTAAGCATGTATCTTTTCCATCTTGGGAAACAGTCATTTTGTGGGTTTCCAATATTTTATGGTGGATTCGGTCTGATAGGTCCAATTCTCCATGCTTTTTAATCCATGACTCCAGTCTGTCACAGATTTCTAGCTTCTCTACTTTATTTACTGTGGGCCATTGAATTTTCCAAGATTACGAGAGCCAACCAAATAGTATATCAGGAAGACTTTCCAAGTCCCTTGCCAGAGTGTTAAGTCCTGTGTTTGAGAGAATGGGTTCTCATGTCAAAAGACTGCATTTTTCAGTTTATAGTCTTTGATCCAGCAGTCTCAGAATATGCTACTGGGCATATTTTCCTTTTTCCTGCTGATAAAATGTTAGCCAGGTCTTGGAGCTCCTTTGGCATAGAATCCGTCTTCTCTCTTAGTAGGTCAGGCTCTTTCATATTCAGGTTTTGCTTAATGCTGGCCTGATTAACATGGTTCCTACTGAATGTAATAAATAACAGTCAGCTTCCCCACAAGGATTTTTGCATTTTAAACATAAATACTGTTTACTCAAATGCTTATTTTTACTAAAACATTTTGTTTGTTATTACCTAAACATTTATCTAACTAGAAAAATGAAACATTTTAACCTTCTTCCTCTCATTATGCATGGCTGATGGGGTAGGGGGTTAGCAGATCCTGAGGAAGACAAGCATTGTTTTGTAAGGCTTCTGCCTTATTGGAGGCCTCTGCATAGTGAGAAAGTAGAGTGGGCTTCTATTTAGGCAGAGATGAGGGGGAGGGACACCTGGGTGGCTCATTCTGTTGAGTGTCTGGATATTGGTTTCGGCTCAATCATGATCTCAGAGTCCTGGTATCAAGCCCGCCTTATGCCAGGTTCTGCACTCTGCAGGAAGTCTACTTGAGGATTCTTTCTCTCTCCCTCTCCCTTTTTCCCTACCCTACTCATGTTCTCTCCCCCTCTCTCTCTCCCTAAAATAAAATAACTCTTGGAAGGGGAAGCTATAGACGTGAATCTGAGGATTCTAGGTTCTCAAGTGCATCAATCTAGATATCCCAATATGAAGTTTCAGGACCCCACTCTTTTCTCACTAAGGATCTGTTTTTGTTAGAGGATACTTGCCTACACTAAAATTCCATCCTCTTTATAGATTTCCCAGGCTTACCATTAGATCCTGTGTCTCATCTTCATCTCTTGTGAGCAATAAGTCTCTAAGGGAGCTGCCTAAAGGCTTTCCAAACTTCCTACAAGGCTGATTGATGATGGATGTGTGTTTCTCATCTTCTCCTTCAATATATCCATGGCACGTAGCAACACCCATCAAACTCCACAGTCCTTATAATTACTATTTACATTATACCTCTGAGACATTAGAAACATTACAGCAGCTAGAGAATTTCTTCTTATGAACAGCCTCTTCTAGTTAGTCTGAGAGGTCATGATTACAGTATTCCAGGCCCTATAGACTTTTTAACCTACCTTATCAGAAATTTTATTGACATCTTGCCAGCATGTGACCCACCTTCACAACTCTATTCTTTTTTTTTTTTTTTGAGTATTTATTTATTTACTTACTTGACAGAGAGAGAAAGATCACAAGTAGGCAGAGAGGCAGACAGAGAGAAGGGGGGAAGCAGGCTCCCCGCTGAGCAGAGAACCTGATGTAGGGCTCATCCCAGGACCCTGAGACCATGACCTGAGCCGAAGGCAGAGGCTTAACCCACTGAGCCACCCAGACACCACCACAATTCCATTCTTATAGTCGGCTTCCAAGAATCATTTCTTAGATGATCCTAGGTCAGGATTTCAAAAATCAAAGCCTTCGATGGTCATTCTTTTGTTTATTTGGGTCGTTTCTCTTTTCTTTTTGATAAGTCTGGCCAGGCGTTTATCAGTTTTATTAATTCTTTCAAAGAACCAGCATCTAGTTTCGTTGATTTGTTCTATTGTTTTTTTAGTTTCTATTTCATTGATTTCTGCTCTGATCTTTATGATTTCTCTTCCCCTGCTGGGATTAGGGTTTCTTTCTTGTTCTTTCTCCAGCTCCTTTAGGTGTAGGGTTAGGTTGTGTACCTGAGACCTTTCTTGTTTCTTTTTTTTTTTTTTTTAAATTTTTATTTATTTATTTTTTTTATAAACATATATTTTTATCCCCAGGGGTACAGGTCTGTGAATCACCAGGTTTACACACTTCACAGCACTCACAAAATCACATACCCTCCCCAATGTCCATAATCCCACCCCCTTCTCCCAAACCCCCTCCCCCCGGCAACCCTCAGTTTGTTTTGTGAGATTAAGAGTCACTTATGGTTTGTCTCCCTCCCAATCCCATCTTGTTTCATTTATTCTTCTTCTACCCACTTAAGCCTCCATGTTGCATTACCACTTCCTCATCTTGTTTCTTAAGAAAGGCTTGTACCATTATATATTTTCCTCTCAGGACTGCCTTTGTTGTGTCCCACAGATTTTGAACTGTTGTATTTTCATTATCATTTGTTTCCATGATTTTTTTTCAATTATTCTTTAATTTCCTGGTTGACCCAGATGGTCATTCTTTTGAAAGTGTCATATTAAAAAAAAAAAAAATCCTACATGAGGAGGACTACGTTTCCACCAGAAGGCATTACGGGTGAAGGAGTTGTCTTTGTATCCCAGAATCTGTGTGTCATTAGGATCATGCTGTGGTGTAAAGCCCTGCAAGAGACAGTTCCAGTTCAGCTGAGGGCAATGCTCCTGCAGAGCATGAGCCAATAGTCAATAGCTGGGGAAGTTGTACTGGTCCAATAAAGAAGATCTTGGGAGCCCATTGACAGCATCCACTATGCCGTGCTTCTGAGACATAATTAAAAGCAGCACTTCCAAATCATAATGCATATGTCCCAATTTAGTTTTTTTTTTTTTTTGCTTGCTTGTTACTTACTTTGCTCCACTTATCACATTCCTCCTACCCCAACCTATATGCTTCTACTATATTTTATGCTGTTTTTCTGTATATTTAACTCAATTATAAGTTCCTATAGTGTAAGAGATTATGTCTAATTTATTTTATATTTAAGAAATTAAGTTTTCTGGTTGGGGAAATCTACAGCTTCAAGCATGGATGCTGACATCATCAAAATTCTCTATTTGGCTGTCAGGAGCACAACTGAGGACAACGTTTCTTCTCTCGGCCTACACCACCAAAAATGAAGCCTCTTATAGGTTCTTCTCTGGTCATGTATAAAGAATTCTCAATCAATACTTTCATTCTAAGGACATAAAATTTTTAAAAAAAATACCAGAAGTCTCCCTTGCTAGATTATCAATATTAATTAATTTAAGTTTTCATTCATAAATATAAATTTTTCATTCATATTTTTAGGGGAACCAAGAGCACAATAGAAGAGCTTCTGAAGGAGCAAACATCCATTGCATGAATAGTGGAAGCAATGTAAGCCAGAGAATCTGCCCAGACACATCACTCAAGACTTGCAGACTTTTGGAAGACAGTATTCTAAAGTGAACAATAGAAAGGGGAAATCTCTTTAGAGATTTATGCTCCAATAGTAATCCCAGACCTCCAAACCTTGAATATGCAACAGTAACAAAGAACTTGTTATGGAGGACAACACATCCATATTTGTAGTCCACAAAGACCAAGGTAATATATCCCCACACCCTCTCCCTCAGAAAAACATGGACATCCAAGGAGAGAGTCAGGAAGTTGGAGACAGAAGACAAATTTACCTGTTAATCATAGCAGTTGAGTGCCTTAATATTATATTTGAGAAACTACATCATTTTCCCCCCAAGTTGGAAACAACTCAGTTACATATATATTATGGTTGAAAATAGACTAGTCATTTGTTAGATTAGTAAATCGAAGAGGGAATGTAAACGACTGTGTGAATTTGTTCTGTGAAATTCTAGTAACAAAATGCATTAGCTCAAATGTGCACAGGTTAATGCAAAGAAATCCTACAAGATTTCAGAAGATTATAGTCTGAAACTACCCTACAATTGCTTTCAATGACACGTTAGAAATGTGATTCTCTTTTCCTGTGGTACGTGATTGGACTCTTAATAGTTAAGCATAAAGAAAATTCTTCTCTCAGGAATCACACGGAAATCATCAGTAAAGGTTTCCACATTACATAATTATATTTTTGTTTGTTTAATATTTCATAAGCTCTGGGTAAAGAAAGTGAAAATGTTTCAATAGTCCTCATACTCAATTTAGGGAATACTGATTTCAAATTTGGCTGCATATCAACCCCCTCTATAGAAACTTACATCAAAAAGACAT
Source organism: Mustela putorius furo (assembly GCF_011764305.1). Taxonomy (NCBI): domain Eukaryota; kingdom Metazoa; phylum Chordata; class Mammalia; order Carnivora; family Mustelidae; genus Mustela; species Mustela putorius. The sequence continues at coordinate 16,995 of NW_025421964.1, forward strand.
GTTAACTTTTTAACGTTCATTTTTATTGTTGGTCAGGAAGGTATCTGTGTGCATTTCCTCACTCTTGAATTTCCTTCTCTTTATATTACATCTTGCAAAATCTTTTTTTTTTCATAATTTCATTCAAGCATCATCTTCTCTGTGAAACTTAGTGCTCCCACCAACTCACTTTAGAGAAGGATTGATCAGATTTTCTTTATTTATTTATTCTACTTGCATTATCTTTATTATAGTATACAACAATATCATGTTGTAAATATCATTTGCTAATTTGGAATATATATCAGTTGGTAATCTCTTTGTGGGTGGGTATCTTTTCTAATTATTTTATCAGCAATTTGCACAGTGCCAAGAACTTACTAAATAGTGCTCTACTACTTTTTTTAAAGATTTATTTATTTATTTATTTGAGAGAGAGAGAGAGAGAGCGCAAGAGAGAATATGAGTCAGGGGAAAAGCAGAAGAGGAAGAGATTCCTCAATAGACTGCCCTTGAACGTCGAGCCAGAATCCAGAGTCAGTGGCTTAACCAACTGAGCCTTCCAGGTGTCCCTATTTTTTTTTTTTGAATGAATAAGTATAGGTTTTGTCATAAAATAATAGAGAAATATCTAACATGATCTCTACTGCTTTATTTACAGAGTTTAGGTGTGGGCATACTCAAAAAGACAAAGTCTTGATACTGTGGGAATACACGTGTACCATATTATGTCGTTCTTCTTTGTTATCTTGATTTGGGAAGACCTAAATTTCCTTTAGCATCTTTTCATATTGCTCCTTTGAACAAAATTTAATTATAGGCCAACTGAAAAAATCACCATGACTCCTGATTACTACTGGGAGAAATAAAGGGAATGAGGAAATATGTTATGTTCCATAGGATTTAAACTGTTTAATTAAGCCCTTAGTTAAAATTCAGAAAGATGGTTCTCCCTGAGGTAGACTCCCCCCATGGCAACTTCATCTCCCTTTAGTTTATAACCAAAAAGATGTTGTAAGAAAAATAACTTTGAGTCAATTAGAATATCCAAATGGTAAGCTTTGTCTCTTGATTAAAGATCCTTGATATAATTGTCAACATTTATGTTTCAAAATTTCACTGATTTCAACTTTCACAGATCTTGAATATAACTTTCTCATTAGCCCAAACGTTTGCAGTAGCTCAAAATAATTGCCCAGAGAGATGATATAGACTTGCCTTATGAGGTGTCATCTGCCCTGTATGTGAGTTTTTTCAACTACTAAGGAACTCTTTGGCAACCAAAGAAGAAAATCTAGATTTGTTCAAAGGATTGATCTCTACAAAAGCACAGTCTGTTGTTGCTGGTAGGCTTTTGTTGTTCTGCAATTGTCAACAAACTTAATTCTTCAAATGATAAAAGTCTCTAAGTCTGTAATATAAAAATTAGATGTCCTGGAAATTTTTATTTCTATTTTAAAGGTACAACTTATCATCAAAATCATGTTCATTGCAAATGTTTTCTTGGCAATTTACTTGTCATAAATGTCTATTGTACTGACATACTCGGCAGGGAATAGTGTATGTTTATTCTCACGCACTTAGGAATTTGTAAAGAGATGCAGTGACAATAAAGGTAAAAAATATTATGACTTGCAAACCTCCAGATGATGAGATTTTTTTTTTTATGTAATTCCATATTCCAAGGTCTGAACTGAATCCAAATTTTAGAAAGAGAAATACATTATAATTTTTTCACACTGTGAGCATATAACTGACTTGGCATTAGTCAATTCATCCAAAGATTTATAGAAAAATGTTGCTTTTGCATGTGTGTGAAACAGTTGGGGAAGTGTAAGTAGGGAAAGATAAGTCAGTATGAGACAGATTTTTTTTAAGACACATTAAAAGATATGGAAAAAAATTTTGGAAACAAAAAAGTTTGAAGGTACACTGCCTTATATAGTTGTGACAGGTGAGATAAAGATAAACACAGAGAAATAGTACATATCCTGATCTCATTTCAAACTTTGAAGTTTCTTAAAATTGCCGTATTATCTCAGGATGTTCAACTTTTGTCACTATGTATACGTAGCCTTTTAGGTCAATCATGATAACTGGAGATTATGATCAGAGCAATAGGTATTTCAAGAACAGTCATTTATTTATGCATGCATCAGTTTATCCCGCATATATTTACTTTGCCTATTTCCTGCAAGTAGCTGTAATAGAGATTTCTCCTCTCTTAAAATCTTTTCTTGGAGCTAATATTCTAGAATCCCTTTTCTGTTTTGTTTTATTTATTTATTTATTTATTTATTTATTTTAATTTTTTATTTTTTATAAACATATATTTTTATCCCCAGGGGTACAGGTCTGTGAATCACCAGGTTTACACACTTCACAGCACTCACCAAATCAAATACCCTCCCCAAAGTCCATAATCCCACCCCCTTCTCCCAAACCCCCTCCCCCCGGCAACCCTCAGTTTGTTTTGTGAGATTAAGAGTCACTTATGGTTTGTCTCCCTCCCAATCCCATCTTGTTTCATTGATTCTTCTTCTACCCACTTAAGCCTCCATGTTGCATCACCACTTCCTCATATCAGGGAGATCATATGATAGTTGTCTTTCTCTGCTTGACTTATTTCGCTAAGCATGATACGCTCTAGTTCCATCCATGTTGTCGCAAATGGCAAGATTTCATTTCTTTTGATGGCTGCATAGTATTCCATTGTGTATATATACCACATCTTCTTGATCCATTCATCTGTTGATGGACATCTAGGTTCTTTCCATAGTTTGGCTATTGTGGACATTGCTGCTATAAACATTCGGGTGCATGTGTCCCTTTGGATCACTACATTTGTATCTTTAGGGTAAATACCCAATAGTGCAATTGCTGGGTCATAGGGCAGTTCTATTTTCAACATTTTGAGGAACCTCCATGCTGTTTTCCAGAGTGGCTGCACCAGCTTGCATTCCCACCAACAGTGTAGGAGGGTTCCCCTTTCTCCGCATCCTCGCCAGCATCTGTCATTTCCTGACTTGTTGATTTTAGCCATTCTGACTGGTGTGAGGTGATATCTCATTGTGGTTTTGATTTGTATTTCCCTGATGCCAAGTGATATGGAGCACTTTTTCATGTGTCTGTTGACCATCTGGATGTCTTCTTTGCAGAAATGTCTGTTCATGTCTTCTGCCCATTTCTTGATTGGATTATTTGTTCTTTGGGTGTTGAGTTTGCTAAGTTCTTTATAGATTCTGGACACTAGTCCTTTATCTGATATGTCGTTTGCAAATATCTTCTCCCATTCTGTCAGTTGTCTTTTGATTTTGTTAACTGTTTCCTTTGCTGTGCAAAAGCTTTTGATCTTGATGAAATCCCAGTAGTTCATTTTTTCCCTTGCTTCCCTTGCCTTTTGCGTTGTTCCTAGGAAGATGTTGCTGCGGCAGAGGTCGAAGAGGTTGCTGCCCGTGTTCTCCTCAAGGATTTTGATGGATTCCTTTCGTACATTGAGGTCCTTCATCCATTTTGAGTCTATTTTTTTGTGTGTGGTGTAAGGAAATGGTCCAATTTCATTTTTCTGCATGTGGCTGTCCAATTTTTCCCAGCACCATTTATTGAAAAGGCTGTCTTTTTTCCATTGGACATTCTTTCCTGCTTTGTCGAAGATTAGTTGACCATAGAGTTGAGGGTCTATTTCTGGGCTCTCTATTCTGTTCCATTGATCTATGTGACTGTTTTTGTGCCAGTACCATGCTGTCTTGATGATGACAGCTTTGTAATAGAGCTTGAAGTCCGGAATTGTGATGCCACCAACGTTGGCTTTCTTTTTCAATATCCCTTTGGCTATTCGAGGTCTTTTCTGGTTCCATATAATTTTTTAGAATTATTTGTTCCATTTCTTTGAAAAAGATGGATGGTACTTTGATAGGAATTGCATTAAATGTGTAGATTGCTTTAGGTAGCATAGACATTTTCACAATATTTATTCTTCCAATCCAGGAGCATGGAACATTTTTCCATTTCTTTGTGTCTTCCTCAATTTCTTTCATGAGTACTTTATAGTTTTCTGAGTATAGATTCTGTGCCTCTTTGGTTAGGTTTATTCCTAGGTATCTTATGGTTTTGGATGCAATTGTAAATGGGATTGACTCCTTAATATCTCTTTCTTCTGTCTTGCTGTTGGTGTAGAGAAATGCAACTGATTTCTGTGCATTGATTTTATATCCTGACACTTTACTGAATTCCTGTATAAGTTCTAGCAGTTTTGGAGTGGAGTCTTTTGGGTTTTCCACATATAGTATCATATCATCTGCCAAGAGTGATAATTTGACTTCTTCTTTGCCGATTTGGATGCCTTTAATTTCCTTTTGTTGTCTGATTGCTGAGGCTAGGACCTCTAGTACGATGTTGAATAGCAGTGGTGATAATGGACATCCCTGCCGTGTTCCTGACCTTAGCGGAAAAGCTTTCAGTTTTTCTCCATTGAGAATGATATTTGCGGTGGGTTTTTCATAGATGGCTTTGATGATATTGAGGTATGTGCCCTCTATCCCTACACTTTGAAGAGTTTTGATCAGGAAGGGATGTTGTACTTTGTCAAATGCTTTTTCAGCATCTATTGAGAGTATCATATGGTTCTTGTTCTTTCTTTTATTGATGTGTTGTATCACATTGACTGATTTGCGGATGTTGAACCAACCTTGCAGCCCTGGAATAAATCCCACTTGGTCGTGGTGAATAATCTTTTTAATGTACTGTTGAATCCTATTGGCTAGTATTTTGTTGAGTATTTTCGCATCTGTGTTCATCAAGGATATCGGTCTATAGCTCTCTTTTTTGGTGGGATCCTTGTCTGGTTTTGGGATCAAGGTGATGCTGGCCTCATAAAATGAGTTTGGAAGTTTTCCTTCCATTTCTATTTTTTGGAACAGTTTCAGGAGAATAGGAATTAGTTCTTCTTTAAATGTTTGGTAGAATTCCCCCGGGAAGCCGTCTGGCCCTGGGCTTTTGTTTGTTTGGAGATTTTTAATGACTGTTTCAAATCTCCTTACTGGTTATGGGTCTGTTCAGGCTTTCTATTTCTTCCTGGTTCAGTTGTGGTAGTTTATATGTTTCTAGGAATGCATCCATTTCTTCCAGATTGTCAAATTTATTGCCGTAGAGTTGCTCATAGTATGTTCTTATAATAGTTTGTATTTCTTTGGTGTTAGTTGTGATCTCTCCTCTTTCATTCATGATTTTATTTATTTGGGTCCTTTCTCTTTTCTTTTTGATAAGTCGGGCCAGGGGTTTATCAATTTTATTAATTCTTTCAAAGAACCAGCTCCTAGTTTCGTTGATTTGTTTCTATTGTTTTTTTGGTTTCTATTTCATTGATTTCTGCTCTGATCTTATGATTTCTCTTCTCCTGCTGGGCTTAGGGTTTCTTTCTTGTTCTTTCTCCAGCTCCACTTTAGGTGTAGGATTAGGTTGTGTACCTGAGACCTTTCTTGTTTCTTGAGAAAGGCTTGTACCGCTATATATTTTCCTCTCAGGACTGCCTTTGTTGTGTCCCCACAGATTTTGAACCGTTGTATTTTCATTATCATTTGTTTCCATGATTTTTTTCAATTCTTCTTTAATTTCCCCGGTTGACCCATTCATTCTTTAGAAGGATACTGTTTAGTCTCCATGTATTTGGGTTCTTTCCAAACTTCCTTTTGTGGTTGAGTTCTAGCTTTAGAGCATTGTGGTCTGAAAATATGCAGGGAATGATCCCAATCTTTTGATACCGGTTGAGTCCTGATTTAGGACCGAGGATGTGATCTATTCTGGAGAATGTTCCATGTGCACTAGAGAAGAATGTGTATTCTGTTGCTTTGGGGTGAAATATTCTGAATATATCTGTGATGTCCATCTGGTCCAGTGTGTCGTTTAAGGCCTTTATTTCCTTGCTGATCTTTTGCTTGGATGACCTGTCCATTTCAGTGAGGGGAGTGTTAAAGTCCCCTACTATTATTGTATTATTGTTGATGTGTTTCTTTGATTTTGTTATTAATTGGTTTATATAGTTGGCTGCTCCCACATTGGGGGCATAGATATTTAAAATTGTTAAATCTTCTTGTTGGACAGACCCTTTGAGTATGATATAGTGTCCTTCCTCATCTCTTATTATAGTCTTTGGCTTAAAATCTAATTGATCTGATACAAGGATTGCCACTCCTGCTTTCTTCTGATGTCCATTAGCATGGTAAATTCTTTTCCACCCCCTCACTTTAAATCTGGAGGTGTCTTCGGGCTTGAAATGTGTTTCTTGGAGGCAACATATAGATGGGTTTTGTTTTTTTATCCATTCTGATACCCTGTGTCTTTTGACAGGGGCATTTAGCCCATTCACATTCAGGGTAACTATTGAGAGATATGAATTTAGTGCCATTGTATTGCCTGTAAGGTGACTGTTACTGTATATGGTCTCTGTTCCTTTCTGATCTACCACTTGTAGGCTCTCTCTTTGCTTAGAGGACCCCTTTCAAGATTTCCTGTAGAGCTGGTTTGGTATTTGCAAATTCTTTCAGTTGTTGTTTGTCCTGGAAGCTTTTAATCTCTCCTTCTATTTTCAATGATAGCCTAGCTGGATATAGTATTCTTGGCTGCATGTTTTTCTCGTTTAGTGCTCTGAAAATATCATGCCAGCTCTTTCTGGCCTGCCAGGTCTCTGTGGATAAGTCAGCTGCCAATCTAATATTTTTACCATTGTATGTTACAGACTTCTTTTCCCCCGGGCTGCTTTCAGGATTTTTCTCTTTGTCATTGAGACTTGTAAATTTTACTATTAAGTGACGGGGTGTGGGCCTATTCTTATTGATTTTGAGGGGCATTCTCTGAACCTCCTGAATTTTGATGCTCGTTCCCTTTGCCATATTGGGGAAATTCTCCCCAATAATTCTCTCCAGTATACCTTCTGCTCCCCTCTCACTTTCTTCTTCTTCTGGAATCCCAATTATTCTAATGTTGTTTTGTCTTATGGTGTCACTTATCTCTCGAATTCTCCCCTCGTGGTCCAGTAGCTGTTTGTCCCTCTTTTGCTCAGCTTCTTTATTCTCTGTCATTTGGTCTTCTATATCACTAATTCTTTCTTCTGCCTCATTTATCCTAGCAGTTAGAGCCTCCATTTTTGATTGCACCTCATTAATAGCTTTTTTGATTTCAACTTGGTTAGATTTTAGTTCTTTTATTTCTCCAGAAAGGGCTTTTATATCTCTCGAGAGGGTTTCTCTAATATCTTCCATGCCTTTTTCGAGCCCGGCTAGAACATTGAGAATTGTCATTCTGAACTCTAGATCTGACATATTACCGATGTCTGTATTGATTAGGTCCCTAGCCTTCGGTACTGCCTCTTGTTCTTTTTTTTGTGTTGAATTTTTACGTCTTGTCATTTTGTCCAGATAAGAGTAAATTAAGGGGCAAGTAAAATACTAAAAGGGTGGCAACAACCCCAGGAAAATATGCTTTAACCAAATTAGAAGAGATCCAAAATCGTGAGTGGGGAGAAAGGGGATAAAAAGAGGTTCAAAAAGGAAGAAAGAAAAAAAAACAAAACAAAAAGAAAAGAAAAAGAAAAAAAAAAGAAAAGAAAAGAAAAGAATTTTTTAAAAAAAGAAAACACCTAAGAAAAATGTAAATATATATATATATATATTAGATAAACTAGTAAAAAATCGTTAAAAAAGAAAAAGGTAACAGTTTAAAAAAAAATTTTACCCGAAGGCGAGAAAAAAAAAAAATGAAAAAGAAAAAATTAAATTACCTGCAAGACTAAAAAAAATCACAGGAAAAAAGCCATGAGTTCCGTGCTTGGCTTTCTCCTCCTCTGGAATTCTGCTGCTCTCCTTGGTATTGAAACCGCACTCCTTGGTAGGTGAACTTGGTCTCGGCTGGATTTCTTGTTGATCTTCTGGGGGAGGGGCCTGTTGTAGTGATTCTCAAGTGTCTTTGCCCCACGCGGAATTGCACCGCCCTTACCCGGGGCCGGGGTGAGTAATCCGCTTGGGTTTGCTTTCAGGAGCTTTTGTTCCCTGAGCGCTTTCCGTAGAGTTCCAGAGGACGGGAATACAAATGGCGGCCTCCTGGTCTCCCGCCCGGAGGAGCCAAGAGCCCAGGGCCCCACTCCTCAGTGCGCCCTCAGAGAACAGCGCCCAGTTACTCCCGTCTGCCCGACCTCCGGCCGCGCTCCGAGCTCACCGAGCCTGCGACCGGTTCAAGGTAACACGGAGCTGCGAGCTTACTGTCAGCTCTGTCTCTGTAGCCAGCTTTCCCGTTCCAATACCCGCAAGCTCTGCGACACTCAGACACCCCCGATCCTTCTGTGACCCTGCGGGACCTGAGGCCACGCTGACCCCGCGTGGGCTTCGCCCCGGTTTAGCCTCTGGAGCGATGTCCCTCAGCGGAACAGACTTTTAAAAGTCCTGATTTTGTGGGCGGTTGCTCTGCTGCTTGCTGGGAGCCGGCCCCTCCCCCCGGGGTCTATCTTCCCGTCGCTTTGGATTCACTTCTCCACCGGTCCTACCTTTCAGAAAGTGGTTGTTTTTCTGTTTCCAGAATTGCTGTTCTTCTTCTCTTTGATCTGCCGATGGATTTTCAGGTGTTTGCAATCTTTAGATAAGCTATCTAGCTGATCTCCGGCTAGCTGAAGCAGTCTCAGCTTGCTACTTCTCCGCCATCTTGACTCCTCCCCCTTGGTTTTTTTTTTTTTTTTTTTTACATTTTTAGTTGATCACTACAAATGGCCTGTGACAAATGATGATAAATAAAACTTTGTTATATCAGGTATCATCAATCAACCTTTCATTTGCTTAATGTTTATTCAAGAATAGCTTTGTGTAAGCTGTGCTTATCTTAAAGAGGTTTAAGACATTCCTTTTATTCATATCCTCAGTAATATACTTAGTTATCAAAATAATGACTGCTATTTTGATATTTTAGATATCAGATTTTTAATCTTTTTAATATTTATTTATTGATTTATTTAAGATTTTTATTTACTTATTTGACAGAGACTCAAATAGAGAAGGAACACAAGCAGGGGGAGTGAGAGAGGGAGAAGCAGACCTGAGCCGAAGTCATACGCTTAACAACTGAGCCACCCAAGAGTCCAGATCAGATTTTTTAAACTTGAATAAAAATTGGGTTAACTATATGATGAATGGGACACATCTCACACACATACTTGAAATTTAAACTTATTTAAACTTATTTGTTTTGTGATACTCATATAAAGACCAACAGATCACTAAAACAGAATAGAGAAGTCAGAAATAGATCATTTATTGAATTTATTAAATGAGATTATGTATGTATGTATGTATGTATGTATGTATAAAAACTGAAAGAAAACCAATGGAAAAAGTGAATGGCTTGGGGAGTGCAGGACCTGGTAACTCAATATCCATAGGGAGGGAAAAGAGCAAACAAAGCTTGATATCTACCTCACATTGTATGTAGAAAGTAATTTAAGATTACTATAAACATAAACTCTAAAGTAATCCCAATATTCCTAAATTTTTTGCCATTTCATACACTAAATATTTTACTCTGTTGAATTGAATTTTTGTTTTGTTTTGTTGCCTGTTTCATCCCTCTGGAGTACAAGCTACAGGAAGCTGAGGTTTTGTCTATTTTTTTTCTCTTATAACCATACCATGTAGAAGATGTTCAACAGTATTTACTGAATGAACAAATGCCTTAAGATACTTTGTCTTTGAATGAAGAGTTAACAAGGACCATAATACGGTACAAAGGTTCTGATCAAATTCTCTGAAGAACTAGAAACATTTCCACTTCATCAGAAAATCAGACTCTAGCCAAACCAATTAAAGAACCTAGATGTCCATCAGCAGATGAATGAATAAAGAAGACGTGGAATACACACACACACACACACAAACACACACACACTGAATACTATGCAGCCATCAAAAAAACACCAAAATCTTGCCATTTGCAATGACATGGATGGAACTAGAGGGTATTATCCTAAGTGAAATAAGTCAATCAGAGAAAGACAATTATCATATGATCTCTCTGATATGAAGAATTTGAAAGGTAGGGAAGGGATTGTGGGGGGAAGGGAGGGAAAAAATGAAACAAGATGGGACTGGGGAGGGAAACAAACCATACGAGACTCTTAATCTCAGGAAATAAACTGAGGGTTGCTGGGGGGCTGGAGGAAGTGGAATAGGGTGGCTAGGTTAGGGACACGGGATGGTACGTGCCATGGTGAGTGCTGTGAATTGTGAAAGCCTGATAATTCACAGACCTGTACCCCTGAAACAAATACTACATTATTTGTTAATTTAAAGAAAAGGTATAATTAAAAAAAGAAAAGAAAATCAGACTCTTACATACTACTAATAATAACCACTCCTCCTATTTATTACGTACTTCCTGAGTATTAGGAACCATGTGAGATATTTTCCATTAAACATCTTGTTTTTCTTTATAATACTTCATAAAATAGTACACAATTAAGAAAGTAGGCATCCTGGTAACTAAATAACTTGCCTGCAATCACAAGATTAAATGGTTGAGCATGGATTTAATCTAGGTCTGTCTTAAACAGATCTAGTTTTCATTTATTAAGTGAAATATAATATAATATACTTAAATACACATGGAACATATTCAGTGATATGAAAGCAAATTTCATCCTTTTTAAAATTAACTTTATTGGGGCGCCTGGGTGGCTCAGTGGGTTAAGCCGCTGCCTTCGGCTCAGGTCATGATCTCAGGATCCTGGGATTGAGTCTCACATCGGGCTCTCTGCTCAGCAGGGAGCCTGCTTCCTCCTCTCTCTCTTTGCCTGCCTCTCTGCCTACTTGTGATCTCTCTCTGTCGAATAAATAAATAAAATCTTAAAAAAAAATTAACTTTATTTCCTCTTTTTTCACTTTAAAACCTTTTATTTATTTTTTGTTGTAGTGTAGTTATGAAATGGTTAAGATACAGCCCAAGAAATATAGTCAATAGTTTCCTAATAGAGTTATATGGCAACATTTGGTACCTACGCCTGCGGTGAACACAGCATAATGAATAGAGTTGCTGAATCACGATGATGTACACCTGGAACTAATGTAACATTGTGTGTCAAGACATTTTATTCTTAATTCAAATGTACTTGTAAGATAGAATAAAAGTTAAGGAATTAGCTAGAGGTAATTCTTCTTGTAAAGATTATGTTCCCTATTTATGCCGGATTAAGTAAATAAGTTTTTGATAATGCTTCATCTGAGACATGAAAGAAGTTTCTCAACAGAAGCACTCCATTTTTTTTCCATTACAGAGAAATATTAAACATAGTGGAAGCAAAAATATTTCTTCATTTCATGAAAAGTTAAAACCATACAATTCCACAATCAACATCACTGAGTTTATTCAATTTATTTGAAAAATTGGGATCAGTATTTACTAAATCAGTTCACAATAGTAATTTTAAAGCATACTCTCTTTCAGAAAAAGGACAATGAATACTTCTGTGAAAAGATGTGAATGAAATAACATCCTAGAAAGAAAAATAGTCAGCCTGAGCTCCCGGAGTCTCCAGAACTAATAGTTGATCTATCAGTTATCAGATTTTCTGGGAGAGTGGCAGAAAGCACAATGAATTAGTTAATCAGTTACTCTGAGTTGGAATGGGAGGGCATTGGCTTGCAACTTAAGGGTCAGAAGCATGGAGTAGTAAACCTGAAGTCTGAAAGAAATTTCAACACTCTTTTGCATTTCCTAAAGAAAAACTCAACACAGTTTCTTCAGCTTGACATTATCAACATTTGGGCCTGAAAATTTTGCTTGGAGGGCTACCCCATGCATTGTGGGAAGTTCAGCAGCAGGAACCATTCCCCAAGTCGTGACAACCAAAAATGTGTGCAAACAGGGCAGATGTCTCCTGCTGGGCAAAATCACCCCTCCCCCATCTATAAACCCTGATCTAATATGTTGGTTTGCCTTTCTAAAATTCAAATTCTTTGCAACTCTGCAAATCTTATACACCAGTTCCTAAGGAACACTTAAATTTATCTCTCTCAAGAACCTCTGATGAGAAGTTGAATTTTCTTTGCCTGCTGATACTAATGTTGCTGGATGTGTGCTGAGACCTTGCCATATTTATATCCTAAGATTTTATATTTATCAAATAATAATACTAATTTATTAATATTATGCCCAGCATTTTCATCTTTAGATCTGCATTATCTATGCTGTCAGCTAACTTAAAATGAATCATTCTCTTACTGATCAATATTTTGCATTGAAATGATAAGATACAAAATATATTTTTGTAGAATGAATATTAATATGTGAGTCCTCTACCTGAAATTAAAGATGAGACATGCAGGTTAGTATGTAAAAAAATTACGTACTGACAGCTAAGTAAATTTTGCTCTGTGGTACTGAAATTAAAGGCTGTAGGTCTGGAGACTTGGTGATGCATTGGAGAGGAATGATTCCTGCAGTTTATTCATTGGTACAGTTAGTCAATATGCATGTAATGAGCTCCTATTCCATGTAATCCATTATTTCTGAGGAAACAAATAAGGATCCACTAGCCAAAATTCTTCATGGAGCTTATGTCCTAGTTGAGAGAACAAATAATAAGCAAATAAACAAAGAAAAATATAATGCTCCACTGATAAGTTATTTGTAGGAAACAAAGCAGGGCAAAGACAAGAGAACTTTACATGGAATGCTCAAGGAAATACTCTCCTCACGCACAATACCATGAATAGCTTTCAGAATAAAATAGGGGAACAAGCTTCACAGAGAACTGAGAGAAGAGAATTCCAACCAAAGAAGGAATAAAGTGCAAAATCTGAAGTTAAAATCAGCTTAGCCTATTGAAAGATCAGCAAGAAAACGAGTGAGACCAAATGAAGTGAGTAAACCAGAAACCTGTAAGAGGAGTAAACCAGTTAGGGGAGCCAAGGTCGGAAGCACAGACATGAGGGCAGTCCTGCAGACCCATAGCCATGTAGCTGAGGTAAAATTTGGTTTTGACTCTGAATTGTTAAGACACAGCAGGATCTGAGAAGAGAAGTAAGGATCTTATTTACATTTATAAATGGTCAGCCTGGCTTCTGTGTAGAAAAGTATCCATAAGGTGAAAATGAGCAGTGAGAATTCTTTTTTTTTTTTTTTTAACTTTTTAAAAAGATTTTATTTATTTATTTGACAGTCAGAAATCACAAATAGGCAGAGAGGTGGACAGAGAGAGAGCGGGGAAGCAGGCTCCCCACTGAGCAAACAGCCTGATGGGGGGCTCCATCCCAGGACCCTGGGATCATGACCTGAGCTGAAGGCAGAGGCTTTAACCCACTGAGCCACCTAGGTGCCCCTGAGCAGTGAGAATTCTAAGCAAGATCCTGAATTGCATGGTCTTGGGGAAATGCCGGTGGTTTGGATAAGGACAGAAGCACTGGAGGTGATAAGACATGAGCAGACTCAGGATATTTTGAAGGAGGAACTGTCCGAAGGACTGAATCTGTGGTGTGATTGAAAGTATTCAAGAACAAGTTAAAGGATGTGGTCGTGAATGACAATGTGAAAATTAGTGTCATTTTCTAAGCTGGGGCAAACTGCAGAAGGAACAGACATGTGGGAGGAGTACAAGAGGGAGCTCAAATGTCTTTTCACACATGTTAAGTTTGAGATGACTTCTAAATATTAAACCAGTACCATTTTATCTAAAGAGCAAATCAGATTTTTGTTTTCCTTTCTGTTACCTTTTGGTTACCAGCTCTGTATCTTTTTGTTGTTACATCAGCTTTCCTGTTTATGCCCAATGTATTTATTTCTTATCTTCAGGTTGTGCCATAGAAAATAGAGTTTTAATAGGTGTTTGTCACAGCGGGTTTTTTTCTTTAAATACAGCATTATCTATCTAAGCCTGAGTAGCTCAAAAAATAAAGCCCATGAAAAAAGCAAGACATAAGTAAATTAAATTTTAGAGGTCTGCCTTTCTAGGGCAACTGGTGAATACTGCCAAACACTGTTTTAAAACACCAATGTTTAATGTTAAGGTAGAATTTTTCAAACTTAAGATTTTACTTAAATCTAACACTTTGGATGTATGTACAATTTGTGGGATCTCTTCTTGAAAGTAGTTTGACATGATAAGAATCCAAGATTGCTCCTTGAATGTGTGAAGAAGAAATAAATCTCAGTTTGAGCATATTTCATCTGCTAATACATCGGGAAAGAAAAAATCTGTAACAAATATCTTCACAGTAAAAGTACAAGCTATAATTTTTACTGTTATTAACTGATTTTTCCACATTAGTATAATTTTTTAAATCCTTTAATTGAAAATCAAAACAGTATCAAAGAACAGACCTGCATTTACAGAGTGTCTTGAAGTATTTTACCACAGGTCCATGGAGGACTTTCTGTGGATCACCCTTTTTTAAAATGACACCTGTAGGGTATCTGGTTGGCTCGTTTGTTAAGTGTCTGCCTTTGACTCATGTCATGAAAAGTCCTAGGATCAAGGCCTGCCTCTGGCTGTCTGCTCAGCAAGAGTCTGCTTCTCCCTCTGACCCCCATCCCACTTATGCTCTCTCTCCCATACTCAAATAAATAAGCAAAACCTTTAAAAATAAAATAAAATAAAATGACATCTGTATTGGAAAGATTATCTCAGCAAAGAAAAGCATCATTTTTTTTTTATCATCTTTTGTTATCTTGGGAATAATGATACGTTTCTGAACAGATCTTAGACACATTAACTAAAATAAATTAAGAAAAGGGAAAGATCAGCATCATGGGGTGTGCCTGAGTCAGAAGCTACCGTGGTGGGATGTCTGAAGGCAGTTTTATGATCCATAAGACTGGGAAAGGAGATTAGGAGAGTGAGGGAAGAGAAATCCTGTCCTGCCACACCATTTAGTCTGGGGTCAGTCTTTGCCTTCTATGTTGCTCTGGCTTCTTAGTGAAAGAACATTACATATAGCTTGAAAACACTTCCAGGCAAGTCATTGTCCTTTGGAATTCACTCTATACTCATGAAACAAAGAGAATGCAAATATAAATGAGAAAAAGTCCTTAATAAGTCAGATAAATAAATTTTATCACACTTTAAGCAAGAAAAGTAAATTCTCTTATTTCATTATCCTAGCAGGAACATTAGTGACTCCCGGGGTTTAGTAATAGGACATAGTCTGTTTTTACCTCTAGGTCATTTGATAATTTTAAGTGACCTGTGGAGACTGAAAATGTTTTATGCTGTTTTCTATCTCTGTGAGAGCAAGACTGGGGAAACATGATTAACAACAGCCTTTACGTATGAAAATAATCATAAATGAATATACAATAACAATTTATGTTCACATTTCAAGAAACAGCTTACAAAAATATGTTTTGATTGTTAACACTTGAAATTATGAAAATTACCTAAAATCCTTAGGTACTAGGCAAATTTTGAATTTGGCCTTCAACATTGGACTGTGAAAGTAGTTAACAATAAACTGTGGTCTTATTAACTTGGAAAAATAGAGTTATTTATTAAATCCTGTATTAAAGCATAATGATGAGTGGTAAATTTACTAGAAGTGCAATACCAAAGAAAACTTTTTAAAAAAAGATCCAAAAAAAATCAGATCCAAAAATACACATTTATTTTTCTATAGAATTTATTTATTTAATTTATTCTCTAGTCCTTACTTAACCTAGAGGTAGAATCATAACACAATTTAGGTCAGGGGAAAGTCAGCCAACCTAATTTTCTTTCAGTTAAATAAAAGACTTTTTTGTTTGTTTGTTTGTTTTAATTGAGTTTCAAGTTTCTTTTTGCTTTTCTTCTGAGTTATGGAGGGTTAAATAGTATCCATAGAACTCTGGTGGTGATGGTAGTGGGGCTTCTAATCCTTAATCATTACTACATATTATCTTTTGAATATGTGCCATTCCTGTTGGCTCCAGGTGTCAGCAACTACCTCCTTGGAGTCCACTAAAGACACTCATGTTCAGCATCTTTTCTCTAGTTGATCATGTCTTTGCATGTGGAACTTTTGCACCAAGACACTGTTAAGATAGGTCAACTTTTCTTCACACACATCTGAGGCCCTTCAGGCTAGCAAGAGAAACTCACATACCCTCCTTTCTGGAGCAGTTAGTTTCAGCAATTGACAAATGAGTAGAACATTTACAGTCTTCCAGTGAGAATGTCAAGGCTTCTGGACAATTCCTCATGCCCAGTGACTTCTTTCTCAACTAAAACCCAGGTGTAGTGTAAGTACCTAACAATAAGCTTTTAGGGTTGTAAAGCAAATGCCTGACATTAGGCTTTGGATTGCAGAGGCATCCATTTCAAAGACACAGATGCCAAATAAACAAATTGCCTACTGCATGATACAGTTACTAGCTAAAGAACTAGATGAGAAATGAGGTCGCTCCAAGCCATGAAGTTCTCTTTTTAGGAAGTTCTGGGTACCATGTTAGATAAATATATGTTATCTACCTTGTTATTAAATGTTCCTTGAAAAATAAATTTTAATGGTTTAATAATTTCTTCTAATGGATGTATTTTAATTTATCCAATGGTTCCCTACACTGTTACACTTACAAGTTTTTATGCTAATGTAAATACTGAAAGTAACTTAAAATTTTGGAAATCATCTCTGTTTTAGTATAAATTCCTGTGAATAAAACTATTGGATCACTGGAACTTTTAATGCTTTCAAAGTAGCCATGCTAAAAAGCTCCTCAGAAAAGTTTTAGTGAAACATAAAGATGGGTGAGGTAGAGGTAAGGGCGTTGAATAGCTCAAAGTATGAAGCAGGGAAAATAGAAATCAAGGAGGCAGAGGTAAAAAGACCTTTCAAGCAAGGGGCTAAGGGGATGGAGATTTTCAGTGGACCATGTTTTTCACACCCCTGCACCTTTGCTCATGCTGAAGTACTCATCCCAGGCCATCCAGTGCCCCTCTTTCTCCCACCTGTTTTCCACAAAATTGTTTTTATAGCCTGTATATCTTTGTAGACTTTGGCCATGATTTTGTGCGTTGCAAAGCTTTGTATTTTTGAGGTACTTGACAATTGCATACAATAAGTGTGCAATAAATGTTAAGTTGACAACTTAAAAAGCAAGCAAGCAAGCAAGCAAAGCAAGCAAAGCAAGCTCTGGGTAACTTAGATAACAGACCAATTGAGTGACTCTTCTCTGCACCCTAACTCCCACTCTTATGTTTTTAAATTTACCAATAGAGAGTGAACCCATGAAACCCCTAAGCCCCCAGAAGCCCCAATCCTCAATTCCAATAAAAGCAGAATTGAAGGTATGTGCTTTCTTTTCTCTTTCCACCTGCAACGACACCGTCTGTCCCTGGCATGCCTGTACTGTCTAAAACTGGTGAGTAATATCTTGATTTTTCAAAGGTCCTTGATGGTTGTTGCTTAGATATGTCTTATAATCATAATGAGAACTGCCAGGGCTAGTCCAGTCACAAAAACACTGACTCTAGTTAAAGAAAGGTTTGAGGGGTCTCAGCCACAAGTAGTGGGGGCCCAGGTGAATGCCTCAAGCATTCCTGGCAGATAGCATCACTGTGATTAGGCTGAGACCTTCACGAAACCACCACAAGCCTAACAGCCATTAGCCCTAGAGACTGACTGCTCCTGCTCCTCCTGTCTGTGTTCTCTCCCATCCTCAGAACATCTGAAACTGTATCTATACCGTGATCCTCCATGGCTTCCAGGATCCTCCATAAAACGATGCCGGCACCAGCAAGAGATAGAACAGGTCTTTCTCCCAACTTCTTCTGTGTTGAAGCACCCTGCCAATATGGTGTTGAATAAAATTCTGTTTCTCCTGGATGAAAATTCTAACAACTTCAGCAGTCCCAGTATGCTGTCTCTGTCTCTGGCTTAAAACAGCATTTCATTATTTATCATTATTTGCAAGTCGGAATTCAAGCAGAATTTGGTTGGCATTTTTTCTACTTACTCTGTGCCAATGACTGACTAGCAGTCGCTCATTATTTTTCGACCCTTATGGCTGTGGCTCATGTGTGATGACTCAGTGCTCCGTTCAATGCCCAATACTTACTTTGGCAAGAATGCCTGGAAAGCTGGGTTCACCTAAGAAGAAGATCCTTTCTGTTCGCCAGGCAGACTCAGGGGCCAATCTCCACATATTTGCCTGCTTGTTTTCACCACAAGGAAAGATGGCGTGTTCTTACATAAAGCGATCGTTGTGTACATTGTGATTCTTTTTCTTTTTTGACACAAAAGTTATTTTTGGACGCTTAAGTTTTCAAACATTTGGGGAACTCCAAAATTATTGTCTGTTAATTTGACTTATGTTGTTTTGATTTTTTTTTTCATCTTTTCCTCTGTGCTCAGAGACATCATCTGTAGGATTTTGATATTCTGAAATTTTTCGAGGTTTGTTTTATTTCCCATCATATGATCTACTTATAGCTAAAAAATGATTAAATATAACCTATGAATAGTTAAAAGATCATGTATTCTCACATTGTTCATTGCAGTTGTGTATATATAATATGGTGAATTAATTATATAGTTAATTGTATGTTACTTATACGAAGCTGGGGTTATAATTGGCAGTAATGGCATTTGCTTATTTTTTTTGCATTACATATTTCCAGATTTGTTATTTTGGGGTATAAAAAGTGAATATTGTTTTAAAGCTTCTTCTTGAATGGGTATTTTTCCTCATTTATGGAAGCTTTCTTCTATATCTCTTGATATACCCTTGCCTTAAAGTCTCCTTTGGTGTTGAATAGTGCCATATACCAAATGTCCACTAAGGAGATAATAATTTAACTCTTACCTGCATAACTTCTGGCTGGATAGTACCAGTCAAGACAAGTCTTTCTATAATTAAGTGTGGCATATAAATAAGTTTCTGATTAATATTGTAAAATATTTTTATTTTACCTGAGAAGACCTAAACACTATGTCTAATAATATCTCCTAAATATTATTTTGTTGAATGCTAAAGGACTCTCTCACTCTTTCTCGCCAAAAATATGTTTACATATTCTATATTTAAATTTACTGGTGATCAATGCTAAGTGCAGCAATCAGTTAGTTCTTTTTTTGTAAGATTTATTATTTATTTAGTTGACAGAGATGGAGATCACAAAGTGGCCAGAGAGGCAGGCAGAGAGAGTGAGAAACAGACGCTGAATCCGCTACGCAGATGAGCCTGATGAGGAGCTCATCCCAGGACCCTGAGACCATGACCCTGAGCTGAAGGCCAAGGCTTAACCCCACTGAGCCACCCAGGCGCCCCAAACAAATCAAATTAAAATCTTTAAAGTGGCTGCCTATTTTGTGTGCTTAAAGAAATAAAAGTTTGAAGCATTTCTACTGGAATGGTAAATTTTTTTTAAATACTGCAAAATGAAAATAAAAGTGCCTTTCACCCCCTAAAGTAGCTATTTGAATGTGAGACGAAAATTACATGTGTACTCATTCCTTGAGTTTTACTTGTTTTGCTTCTTTTGTATTTTGTTTTTGTTTTCGCGTGAGTTTACCCATGGTTAGAGAATAGTTACGTTTGGAGAACAGGAACTCAGGAGATGTTATACATAAAGACATTTTCACTGTTTTCTTAGTAAAATGGTTTCTTGGAAGTAAAATCAATAGTCTGAAACTATCGACAGTTACAAAGCCTTGGTTGCACCAAACATAATTTTGAGCCTAAATATACGAATTACACATCTTTAATGTAAGTGTTTAAATACTGCTGTCCTTAACACAGTGTATAAATTCTGTCAAAAGAATGATTTGGGCTGGCCTGGGTAAACCTCAGTCTTAACTGTCTGCCGTCTGCCTTGGGGCTCATGTCATGATCCCAGGGGCCTGGGATGAGGTTGGGAAGCCTGCTTCTATTCTTCCTCTGCCTGGACGCTCCCACTGACTTTTTGCGCGCTCTCCTTCGTCTCTCCCCCTGACAAAATAAAGAAAATCTTTTTTAAAAAAGAATAGTTAATTTATAACATTTTTCAAACTCACATATGTTCCCTGATCTAGAAAAACCAACACTAAAAAGTGAAATTACTCTCAGGTAAGGATTCATGATTTTTATTTTTTCCTTTGAAATCAAATCGTATAATCACATCTTAAAATCAAACAAATTAAGAATTAACTACTGGAATGACTTGCTCTAGTTTTGTCCTCCTACCTCCCAACCTCAGCCTGATATTCTGAAGTAGAAACAATTTTATAGGCCAATAAATCATTAGAACTGTATTCCTGTGTAGATATCCTCCACATTGGCATAATTCTCATCAAGCTTTGGGGAACGTATGGGTTGCCAACTTGTGCACTTTTCATAAAACCCAAGCATAACAAGCACATCTACTTAATAAAAGATATTTGGTCCTTGAGGCTAGAAAAAAAATACTAACGAAAGGAAAATTAGGGCACCTGGGTGGCTCATTCATAAAGCCATTTTGACGTCGTCTCAGGTCTGTCATTCACCAGTGTTCTGAGATCAGCCCCGCATCAAGGCTGTGGGTTCTCTTCTTTTGGTGGTCTGTCGTGTGTTCGCTGTTCTGGTTTGCGCTGTGTGGTTGTTCTCCCACTCCCCGCTGCGTGTGTTTCCCCCCCCGCAGGGCGAGTCTTTGGAAAAACTGTCCGCGCGGGCAAATAACAGAAAGGGGGCCCGGGGTGTTTTTTTGTACTGTTTCTTCAGAACAAAAAAAAAGCGGCTTACGGGAAAAAGGGGAGGGGGGGGGGATTTTTTTTTTTCAAAAGCGAGACGAGAGGACCCGGGGGGGGGGAAAGGATGGCGGGGGAAAGAAGGGCAAAGAAAAAGATTTACGACGGGGACGGAAGGCAGGGACATAAGGTAAAAATCATAACAGCAGCAAAAACAACAAGAACGAGAATAAGGGGGGGAAGATGGCTGTTGGGAGGCCCGGGGAAACGGAGAGGAGGCACCAGGGGAACGGCATTAGAGCAGGAATCCCCGGAAAGGATCACAATGAAGAGGAGATAAACAAGCAGGGCGGCAGGCTCCATTTTGAGATGAGGAAACGAGGGGCCGCAATGGGGGACAAGTCCATTGAGAGCCCGTCAGCAGGACATTTGATTTTGGAACTGGGAACGGCGGTCTCCCAGGACCGGTTTTCGGGGGAACAGCGGGGGGGAAACTCGATACAGAGGACAACACGGTGGAAGAACTGGAGGGAGGAGAGGAGGTATACAGGGTGTGATGGCCGACAATATATGCCCGACTCCATGAGCAAAATCAAGGGGTACTATGACTTTGAAATGAAAACTGAACTTCTTTAACACTTACATTATAATTCAAAGAAAGAGTAAAGTTTCCACAGCAAAACCTAAAACCTCCGAATTTTTTTTTTTATAATTTTATTTATTTAACAGACAGAGATCACAAGTAGGAAGAGAGGCAGCAGAGAGAGCGGAGGACTGCAGCTCACCCCCCTGCCGGATTAGAGAGCCCGATTTGGGGCTCGATCCCAGGACCCCTGGGAATCATAGACCTGAGCCGGAAGGCATTGGTGTGGTTTAGACCCAGCGGGATCCCACCCAGTTTCCCGTCTGGTTTGGTGAGGGAAACTCCGAATTGTTCATCAGTATAGGGGATAGTGTTTTCATCAGGATTAAACCAATAAAGGATGGCAGTAATGCACTTATATAAACTGATATCATCATGTTGCCTAGGTTGGTAACGTGCTAGAACGACTTGCCTTAAAAGATCACCTTCAACATTTTACAGACAACTGAACAGAAGAGTACAAGCCACAATGTTTTTGTTGTTCCTAAGCTTTCATGTGCGCCGGATGTTGGGTAAATTTTAATGCTATGAATTTGATGCCGCCCTCACTCACATTCCATGCGTGGAAGTTTTAGGGAAGTTAGAATTTTCAGTAAACCTACATTTTCATTTCAACTCATATATGGAGAGGAATCACCTTAAAATACGCCATACTTTAGAAGCGACCGTAAGGGAGAGTTTAATAAAAAAATCGTTTTTTTTCCTACATACTGAGCCCGGATTGGCATAGATGGAGTTGTAAGCCACGTGGCTGACACTCGATGGACATTGCCCTACTTCTGACACACGTGCGGGATTGGGCTCATGGACAACAACCCAGGCCTTGTTCCTGTCCTTTTGCCCCTGCGTTTTTCTTTTCTTGGCAATTCCTTAACCCCTTCTCCCTGCACCCTTCCCCCCCTGGCTCCACTCTAACAAGATGCCAACTTTTCTCGTTTCTTAGTGGGATTAATATAAAAACATTCTAAAAAGTGGAGGTAGTGGGAATTTGCAGTATCTATTCAGCACAGGACAAATACATTATCCTCTTCTTTCAAATTCCACGCAATCCTCTGGCAGTTCTTTATACCAAATACCTTAGCAATTCTAACAGATAAAGAAATATCTTCTCTCGTAAACCCTGACCTCTATTTGCCACAAACTCAATTTGAACAAGCTTTAAAAAATGATTAAGGCTTGAACATAAATTATTAACATATCCCTGTGACAAAATGTCTGTCTAATGAATCTAGATGACAGCACATATTTTTCCATTGAAAACGGAAACAGAATTAAATCCTGCTAAAGGCATCGCCCCAGTAAAGAAGGGTAATTAATCGACACAAGGGCCTCTATTTTCCTACAGCTTCAGAAACTCAGCATAAAATAAAATACAAATATCAGCTGCTGAAAATGTGCAGACATGTACAGCTCATGACCTTACTGAAAAGATTCTTCCATATTTAGCAGGACAACGCGGGCTCACCAGTTGAAGCAAATTTTTTTTTTTTGTTTGTAGTGTGGTTGTTTCTACCGAATGTTTTTGTTTGCTGGGTTGTTGAGTGTTAGTCGTGTGGGTTGTGGTGTGTGTTGTTGGTTCTGGAATGGGGGGGGTTTTGGGTGGGGGTGTGGGTTGGTGGTGGTGGGTGTGGGGTTTGGGTGTCTTGCTGTGCGTACTGTTTTTTATGATTTCCCCAATCAACGAAATGGGCCTAACCGTTTTTCTAATGTCCCTCCTCCGTCCTTAGCCATCTACTCTGCGTAACTAAAATGCTATAAAATTTTTTCTTTTTTTGTTTCTTCCTTTCTTCCTTCCTTTCTTTCTTCTTTTTGTTTTTTCCATAGGAAGAGAGAAAGATCAGGGTTGTGCATAGAGAATCGCTAAGCAATTGGGCTCACATTCGTCAAACCTGAGATCATGAATGACTTGAGCCAAATCAAGAACACCGGCTGCTTAGCCACTGAGCTACTCCAGGTGCCCCTATAAAATTTTTCTGATGCCAACTCGTCTTAATTCCTTCCATAAGCGTCCCTGATAATTCTATACGTGTGTCCAACTTATCCGTCTTTATGAATTTCATTAGTAAATTTCCAGCCTGTGAAAATTTTTCCCCAAACCACATCTATCTGTTCG